>NW_027488953.1:0-189091 GCF_050948215.1 Halictus rubicundus | reverse complement strand
GGATAGGATTGAGGATTGGATAGGATACAGGATAGGATGGGATAGAGGATAGGATAGGGGATTTGATAGGATAGAGGATAGGATAGGATAGAAGATAGGATAGGATAGAGCATAGGATAGGATAGAGGATAGGATAGGATAGAGGATAGGATAGGATAGAGGATAGGATAGGATAGAGGATAGGATAGGATAGAGGATAGGATAGAGGATAGGATAGAGGATAGGATAGATGATAGGATAGAGGATAGGATAGGATAGAGGATAAGATAGGATACAGGATATTATAGGATAGAGGGCAGGATAGGATACAGGATAGGATAGGATAGAGGATCGGATAGAGAATAGGATAGGATAGAGGATAGGATAGGATAGAGGATATGATAGGGTAGAGGATAAGGTAGGGGATCGGATACGATAGAGAATAGTATAGGATAGAGGATAGGATAGAGGATAGGATAGAGGATAGGATAGGATAGAGGATAGGATAGGATAGATGATATTATAGGATAGAGGGTAGGATAGGATAGAGGATACGATAATATACACGATAGGATAGGATTGAGCATCGGATACGATAGAGGATAGGATAGGGGATTGGATAGGATAGAGGATAGGATAGGATAGGGGATAGGATAGGATAGAGGATAGGATAGGATAGAAGATAGGATAGGATAGACGATAGGATAGAGGATAGGATAGAGGATAGGATAGGATAGAGGATAGGATAGGATAAAGGATAGGATAAGATAGAGGATTGGATAGGATAGAGGATAGGATAGGATGGAGGATAGGATAGGATTGAGGATAGGATAGGTTTGAAGATAGGTTAGGATAGAGGATAGGATAGGATAGATGATATTCTAGGATAGAGGGTAGGATAGGATAGAGGATACGATAATATACACGATAGGATAGAATAGAGGATATTATAGGATAGAGGATAGGATAGGATAGGATAAAGTATAGGATAGGATAGAGGAGAGGATAGGTTAGAGGATAGGATAGACGATATGATAGGATAGAGCATAGGATAGGATAGAGGATGGGATAGGATAGAGGATAGGATAGGATAGAGGATAGGATAGTATAGAGGAGAGGATAGGATAGAGGATAGGATAGAAGATAGGATAGGATAGAGGATAGGATCGGATAGAGGATAGGATAGGATAGAGGATAGGATAGGATACATGATAGGATAGGATACAGGATAGGATAGGATAGAGGATAGGATAGGGGATTAGATAGGATAGAGGATAGGATAGGATAGAGGATAGGATAGGATAGAGGATAGGATAGGATAGAGGATAGGATAGGATAGAGGATAGGATAGGGTAGAGGATAGGATAGGATAGAGGATAGGATAGGATAGAGGATATGATAGGACAGAGGAATGGATAGGATAGAGGATTGGATAGGATAGAGGATAGATGATAGGATAGGATTGAGGATTGGATAGGATACAGGATAGGATGGGATAGAGGATAGGATAGGGGATTTGATAGGATAGAGGATAGGATAGGATAGAAGATAGGATAGGATAGAGCATAGGATAGGATAGAGGATAGGATAGGATAGAGGATAGGATAGGATAGAGGATAGGATAGGATAGAGGATAGGATAGGATAGAGGATAGGATAGGATAGAGGATAGGATAGGATAGAGGATAGGATAGGATAGAGGATAGGATAGAGGATAGGATAGAGGATAGGATAGAGGATAGGACAGAGGATAGGATAGGATAGAGGATAAGATAGGATACAGGATATTATAGGATAGAGGACAGGATAGGATACAGGATAGGATAGGATAGAGGATCGGATAGAGAATAGGATAGGATAGCGTATATTATAGGATAGAGGATATGATAGGACAGAGGAATGGATCGGATAGAGGATTGGATAGGATAGAGGATAGATGATAGGATAGGATTGAGGATTGGATAGGATACAGGATAGGATGGGATAGAGGATAGGATAGGGGATAGGATAGGATAAAGGATAGGATAAGATAGAGGATAGGATAGGATAGGATAGAGGATAGGATAGGATAGAGGATAGGATAGGATAGAGGATAGGATAGGATAGAGGATAGGATAGGATAGAGGA
This sequence comes from Halictus rubicundus, assembly GCF_050948215.1. Lineage (NCBI taxonomy): Eukaryota > Metazoa > Arthropoda > Insecta > Hymenoptera > Halictidae > Halictus > Halictus rubicundus. The sequence goes on along the minus strand of NW_027488953.1, from coordinate 186,986 downwards.
TAGGATCGGATAGAGGATAGGATAGCATAGAGGTTAGGATAGGATCGAGGATAGGATAGGATAGGATAGAGGATAGGATAGGATAGAGGATAGGATAGGATAGAGGATAGGATCGGATAGAGGATAGGATAGCATAGAGGTTAGGATAGGATAGAGGATAGGATAGACGATAGGATAGGATAGAGCATAGGATAGGATAGAGCATAGGATAGGATAGAGGATAGGATAAGATAGAGGATAGGATAGGATAGAGGATAGGATAGGATAAAGGATAGGATAGGATAGAGGATAGGATAGGATAGAGGATAGGATAGGATAGAGGATCGGATAGAGAATAGGATAGGATAGAGGATATTATAGGATAGAGGATATGATAGGACAGAGGAATGGATAGGATAGAGGATTGGATAGGATAGAGGATAGATGATAGGATAGGATTGAGGATTGGATAGGATACAGTATAGGATGGGATAGAGAATAGGATAGGGGATTTGATAGGATAGAGGATAGGATAGGATAGAAGATAGGATAGGATAGAGCATAGGATAGGATAGAGGATAGGATAGGATAGAGGATAGGATAGGATAGAGGATAGGATAGGATAGAGGATAGGATGGGATAGAGGATTGGATAGAGAATAGGATAGGATAGAGGATAGGATCGGTTAGAGGATAGGATAGGATAGAGGATAGGATAGGATACATGATAGGATAGGATACAGGATAGGATAGGATAGAGGATAGGATAGGGGATTAGATAGGATAGAGGATAGGATAGAGGATAGGATAGGATAGAGGATAGGATAGGATAAAGGATAGGATAAGATAGAGGATTGGATAGGATAGAGGATAGGATAGGATGGAGGATAGGATAGGATTGAGGATAGGATAGGTTTGAAGATAGGTTAGGATAGAGGATAGGATAGGATAGATGATATTCTAGGATAGAGGGTAGGATAGGATAGAGGATACGATAATATACACGATAGGATAGAATAGAGGATATTATAGGATAGAGGATAGGATAGGATAGGATAAAGGATAGGATAGGATAGAGGAGAGGATAGGTTAGAGGATAGGATAGACGATATGATAGGATAGAGCATAGGATAGGATAGAGGATGGGATAGGATAGAGGATAGGATAGGATAGAGGATAGGATAGTATAGAGGAGAGGATAGGATAGAGGATAGGATAGAAGATAGGATAGGATAGAGGATAGGATCGGATAGAGGATAGGATAGGATAGAGGATAGGATAGGATACATGATAGGATAGGATACAGGATAGGATAGGATAGAGGATAGGATAGGGGATTAGATAGGATAGAGGATAGGATAGGATAGAGGATAGGATAGGATAGAGGATAGGATAGGATAGAGGATAGGATAGGATAGAGGATAGGATAGGGTAGAGGATAGGATAGGATAGAGGATAGGATAGGATAGAGGATATGATAGGACAGAGGAATGGATAGGATAGAGGATTGGATAGGATAGAGGATAGATGATAGGATAGGATTGAGGATTGGATAGGATACAGGATAGGATGGGATAGAGGATAGGATAGGGGATTTGATAGGATAGAGGATAGGATAGGATAGAAGATAGGATAGGATAGAGCATAGGATAGGATAGAGGATAGGATAGGATAGAGGATAGGATAGGATAGAGGATAGGATAGGATAGAGGATAGGATAGGATAGAGGATAGGATAGGATAGAGGATAGGATAGAGGATAGGATAGAGGATAGGATAGAGGATAGGACAGAGGATAGGATAGGATAGAGGATAAGATAGGATACAGGATATTATAGGATAGAGGACAGGATAGGATACAGGATAGGATAGGATAGAGGATCGGATAGAGAATAGGATAGGATAGAGGATATTATAGGATAGAGGATATGATAGGACAGAGGAATGGATAGGATAGAGGATTGGATAGGATAGAGGATAGATGATAGGATAGGATTGAGGATTGGATAGGATACAGTATAGGATGGGATAGAGAATAGGATAGGGGATTTGATAGGATAGAGGATAGGATAGGATAGAAGATAGGATAGGATAGAGCATAGGATAGGATAGAGGATAGGATAGGATAGAGGATAGGATAGGATAGAGGATAGGATAGGATAGAGGATAGGATGGGATAGAGGATAGGATAGGATAGAGGATTGGATAGAGAATAGGATAGGATAGAGGATAGGATCGGATAGAGGATAGGATAGGATAGAGGATAGGATAGGATACATGATAGGATAGGATACAGGATAGGATAGGATAGAGGATAGGATAGGGGATTAGATAGGATAGAGGATAGGATAGGATAGAGGATAGGATAGGATAGAGGATAGGATAGGATAGAGGATAGGATAGGGCAGAGGATAGGATAGGATAGAGGATAGGATAGGATAGAGGATAGGATCGGATAGAGGATAGGATAGGATAGAGGATAGGATAGGATAGAGGATAGGATAGGATAGAGAACAGGATAGGATAGAGGATAGGATAGAGGATAGGATAGGATAGAGGATAGGATAGGATAGAGGATAGGATAGGGTAGAGGGTAGGATAGGATTGAGGATAGGATAGGATAGAGGATAAGATAGGATAGAGGATAAGGTAGGGGATCGGATACGATAGAGAATAGTATAGGATAGAGGATAGGATAGAGGATAGGATAGAGGATAGGATAGGATAGAGGATAGGATAGGATAGAGGATAGGATAGGATAGATGATATTATAGGATAGAGGGTAGGATAGGATAGATTGTACGATAATATACACGATAGGATAGGATTGAGGATCGGATACGATAGAGGATAGGATAGGGGATTGGATAGGATAGAGGATAGGATAGGATAGGGGATAGGATAGGATAGAGGATAGGATAGGATAGAGGATAGGATAGGATAGACGATAGGATAGAGGATAGGATAGAGGATAGGATAGAGGATAGGATAGGATAGAGGATAGGATTGGATAAAGGATAGGATAAGATAGAGGATTGGATAGGATAGAGGATAGGATAGGATGGAGGATAGGATAGGATTGAGGATAGGATAGGTTTGAAGATAGGTTAGGATAGAGGATAGGATAGGATAGATGATATTCTAGGATAGAGTGTAGGATAGGATAGAGGATACGATAATATACACGATAGGATAGAATAGAGGATATTATAGGATAGAGGATAGGATAGGATAGGATAAAGGAGAGGATAGGATAGAGGAGAGGATAGGTTAGAGGATAGGATAGACGATAGGATAGGATAGAGCATAGGATAGGATAGAGGATGGGATAGGATAGAGGATAGGATAGGATAGAGGATAGGATAGTATAGAGGAGAGGATAGGATAGAGGATAGGATAGAGGATAGGATAGGATAGAGGATAGGATCGGATAGAGGATAGGATAGGATAGAGGATAGGATAAGATACATGATAGGATAGGATACAGGATAGGATAGGATAGAGGATAGGATAGGGGATTAGATAGGATAGAGGATAGGATAGGATAGAGGATAGGATAGGATAGAGGATAGGATAGGATAGAGGATAGGATAGGATAGAGGATAGGATAGGGTAGAGGATAGGATAGGATAGAGGATAGGATAGGATAGGATAGAGGATAGGATAGGATAGAGGATAGGATAGGATAGAGGATAGGATAGGATAGAGGATAGGATAGGATAGAGGATAGGATAGGATAGAGGATAGGATCGGATAGAGGATAGGATAGCATAGAGGTTAGGATAGGATCGAGGATAGGATAGGATAGGATAGAGGATAGGATAGGATAGAGGATAGGATAGGATAGATGATAGGATCGGATAGAGGATAGGATAGCATAGAGGTTAGGATAGGATAGAGGATAGGATAGGATAGAGGATGGGATAGGATAGAGGATAGGATAGGGGATTTGATAGGATAGAGGATAGGATAGGATAGAAGATAGGATAGGATAGAGGATAGGGTAGGATAGAGGATAGCATAGGATAGAGGATAGGATAGGATAGAGGATAGGATAGGATAGAGGATAGGAAAGGATAGAGGATAGGATAGGATAGAGGATAGGATAGGATAGAGGATAGGATAGGATAGAGGATAGGATAGGATAGAGGATAGGATAGGATAGAGGATAGGATAGGATAGAGGATAGGACAGGATAGAGGATAGAGGATAGAGGATAGAGGATAGGATAGGATAGAGGATAGGATAGGATAGAGGATAGAGGATAGGATAGGATAGAGGATAGGATAGGATAGAGGATAGGATAGGGCAGAGGAATGGATAGGATAGAGGATAGGATAGAGGATAGGATAGGATAGAGGATATTATAGGATAGAGGATATGATAGGACAGAGGAATGGATAGGATAGAGGATTGGATAGGATAGAGGATAGATGATAGGATAGGATTGAGGATTGGATAGGATACAGGATAGGATGGGATAGAGGATAGGTTAGGGGATTTGATATGGTAGAGGATAGGATAGGATAGAGGATAGGATAGGATAGAGGATAGGATAGGATAGAGGATAGGATAGGATAGAGGATAGGATAGGATAGAGGATAGGATAGGATAGAGGATAGGATAGGATAGAGGATAGGATAGGTTAGAGGATAGAGGATAGGATAGGATAGAGGATAGGATAGGATAGAGGATAGGATAGGATAGAGGATATAATAGGACAGAGGATAGGATAGGATAGAGGATTTGATAGGATAGAGGATAGGATAGGATAGAGGATAGGATAGGATAGAGGATTGGATAGAGGATAGGATAGGATAGAGGATATTATAGGATAGAGGATATGATAGGACAGAGGAATGGATAGGATAGAGGATTGGATAGGATAGAGGATAGTATACGATAGAGGATAGGATAGGATAGAGGATAGGATAGGATAGAGGATAGGATAGGATAAAGGATAGGATAGGATAGGATAGAGGATAGGATAGGATAGAGTATAGGATAGAGGATAGGATAGAGGATAGGATAGAGGATAGGATAGGACAGATGATTGGATAGGATAGAGGATTGGATAGAGGATAGGATAGGATAGAGGATATTATAGGATAGAGGATATGATAGGACAGAGGAATGGATAGGATAGAGGATTGGATAGTATAGAGGATAGATGATAGGATACAGGATAGGATGGGATAGAGGATAGGTTAGGGGATTTGATAGGGTAGAGGATAGGATAGGATAGAAGGTGGGGTAGGATAGAGCATAGGATAGGATAGGGGATAGGATAAGATAGAGGATACGATAGGATAGAGGATAGGATAGGATAAATGATAGGATAGGATAGAGGATAGGATAGGATAGAGGATAGGATAGGATAGAGGATCGGATAGAGAATAGGATAGGATAGAGGATATTATAGGATAGAGGATATGATAGGACAGAGGAATGGATAGGATAGAGGATTCGATAGGATAGAGGATAGATGATAGGATAGGATTGAGGATTGGATAGGATACAGGATAGGATGGGATAGAGGATAGGATAGGGGATTTGATAGGATAGAGGATAGGATAGGATAGAAGATAGGATAGGATAGAGCATAGGATAGGATAGAGGATAGGATAGGATAGATGATAGGATAGGATAGAGGATAGGATAGGATAGGATAAAGGATAGGATAGGATAGAGGATAGGACAGGATAGAGGATAGGATAGGATAGAGGATCGGATAGAGAATAGGATAGGATAGAGGATATTATAGGATAGAGGATATGATAGGACAGAGGAATGGATAGGATAGAGGATTGGATAGTATAGAGGATAGGATAGGATAGAGGATCGGATAGAGAATAGGATAGGATAGAGGATATTATAGGATAGAGGATATGATAGGACAGAGGAATGGATAGGATAGAGGATTGGATAGGATAGAGGATAGATGATAGGATAGGATTGAGGATTGGATAGGATACAGGATAGGATGGGATAGAGGATAGGATAGGGGATTTGATAGGATAGAGGATAGGATAGGATAGAAGATAGGATAGGATAGAGCATAGGATAGGATAGAGGATAGGATAGGATAGAGGATAGGATAGGATAGAGGATAGGATAGGATAGAGGATAGGATAGGATAGAGGATAGGATAGAGGATAGGATAGAGGATAGGATAGATGATAGGATAGAGGATAGGATAGGATAGAGGATAAGATAGGATACAGGATATTATAGGATAGAGGGCAGGATAGGATACAGGATAGGATAGGATAGAGGATCGGATAGAGAATAGGATAGGATAGAGGATAGGATAGGATAGAGGATATGATAGGGTAGAGGATAAGGTAGGGGATCGGATACGATAGAGAATAGTATAGGATAGAGGATAGGATAGAGGATAGGATAGAGGATAGGATAGGATAGAGGATAGGATAGGATAGATGATATTATAGGATAGAGGGTAGGATAGGATAGAGGATACGATAATATACACGATAGGATAGGATTGAGCATCGGATACGATAGAGGATAGGATAGGGGATTGGATAGGATAGAGGATAGGATAGGATAGGGGATAGGATAGGATAGAGGATAGGATAGGATAGAAGATAGGATAGGATAGACGATAGGATAGAGGATAGGATAGAGGATAGGATAGGATAAAGGATAGGATAGGATAAAGGATAGGATAAGATAGAGGATTGGATAGGATAGAGGATAGGATAGGATGGAGGATAGGATAGGATTGAGGATAGGATAGGTTTGAAGATAGGTTAGGATAGAGGATAGGATAGGATAGATGATATTCTAGGATAGAGGGTAGGATAGGATAGAGGATACGATAATATACACGATAGGATAGAATAGAGGATATTATAGGATAGAGGATAGGGTAGGATAGGATAAAGGATAGGATAGGATAGAGGAGAGGATAGGTTAGAGGATAGGATAGACGATATGATAGGATAGAGCATAGGATAGGATAGAGGATGGGATAGGATAGAGGATAGGATAGGATAGAGGATAGGATAGTATAGAGGAGAGGATAGGATAGAGGATAGGATAGAAGATAGGATAGGATAGAGGATAGGATCGGATAGAGGATAGGATAGGATAGAGGATAGGATAGGATACATGATAGGATAGGATACAGGATAGGATAGGATAGAGGATAGGATAGGGGATTAGATAGGATAGAGGATAGGATAGGATAGAGGATAGGATAGGATAGAGGATAGGATAGGATAGAGGATAGGATAGGGTAGAGGATAGGATAGGATAGAGGATAGGATAGGATAGAGGATATGATAGGACAGAGGAATGGATAGGATAGAGGATTGGATAGGATAGAGGATAGATGATAGGATAGGATTGAGGATTGGATAGGATACAGGATAGGATGGGATAGAGGATAGGATAGGGGATTTGATAGGATAGAGGATAGGATAGGATAGAAGATAGGATAGGATAGAGCATAGGATAGGATAGAGGATAGGATAGGATAGAGGATAGGATAGGATAGAGGATAGGATAGGATAGAGGATAGGATAGGATAGAGGATAGGATAGGATAGAGGATAGGATAGGATAGAGGATAGGATAGGATAGAGGATAGGATAGAGGATAGGATAGAGGATAGGATAGAGGATAGGATAGAGGATAGGATAGGATAGAGGATAAGATAGGATACAGGATATTATAGGATAGAGGACAGGATAGGATACAGGATAGGATAGGATAGAGGATCGGATAGAGAATAGGATAGGATAGCGTATATTATAGGATAGAGGATATGATAGGACAGAGGAATGGATCGGATAGAGGATTGGATAGGATAGAGGATAGATGATAGGATAGGATTGAGGATTGGATAGGATACAGGATAGGATGGGATAGAGGATAGGATAGGGGATAGGATAGGATAAAGGATAGGATAAGATAGACGATAGGATAGGATAGGATAGAGGATAGGATAGGATAGAGGATAGGATAGGATAGAGGATAGGATAGGATAGAGGATAGGATAAGATAGAGGATAGGATAGGATAGAGGATAGGATAGGATAAAGGATAGGATAGGATAGAGGATAGGATAGGATAGAGGATAGGATAGCATAGAGGTTAGGATAGGATAGAGGATAGGATAGACGATAGGATAGGATAGAGTATAGGATAGGATAGAGCATAGGATAGGATAGAGGATAGGATAAGATAGAGGATAGGATAGGATAGAGGATAGGATAGGATAAAGGATAGGATAGGATAGAGGATAGGATAGGATAGAGGATAGGATAGGATAGAGGATCGGATAGAGAATAGGATAGGATAGAGGATATTATAGGATAGAGGATATGATAGGACAGAGGAATGGATAGGATAGAGGATTGGATAGGATAGAGGATAGATGATAGGATAGGATTGAGGATTGGATAGGATACAGTATAGGATGGGATAGAGAATAGGATAGGGGATTTGATAGGATAGAGGATAGGATAGGATAGAAGATAGGATAGGATAGAGCATAGGATAGGATAGAGGATAGGATAGGATAGAGGATAGGATAGGATAGAGGATAGGATAGGATAGAGGATAGGATGGGATAGAGGATAGGATAGGATAGAGGATTGGATAGAGAATAGGATAGGATAGAGGATAGGATCGGATAGAGGATAGGATAGGATAGAGGATAGGATAGGATACATGATAGGATAGGATACAGGATAGGATAGGATAGAGGATAGGATAGGGGATTAGATAGGATAGAGGATAGGATAGGATAGAGGATAGGATAGGATAGAGGATAGGATAGGATAGAGGATAGGATAGGGCAGAGGATAGGATAGGATAGAGGATAGGATAGGATAGAGGATAGGATCGGATAGAGGATAGGATAGGATAGAGGATAGGATAGGATAGAGGATAGGATAGGATAGAGAACAGGATAGGATAGAGGATAGGATAGAGGATAGGATAGGATAGAGGATAGGATAGGATAGAGGATAGGATAGGGTAGAGGGTAGGATAGGATTGAGGATAGGATAGGATAGAGGATAAGATAGGATAGAGGATAAGGTAGGGGATCGGATACGATAGAGAATAGTATAGGATAGAGGATAGGATAGAGGATAGGATAGAGGATAGGATAGAGGATAGGATAGGATAGAGGATAGGATAGGATAGAGGATAGGATAGGATAGATGATATTATAGGATAGAGGGTAGGATAGGATAGATTGTACGATAATATACACGATAGGATAGGATTGAGGATCGGATACGATAGAGGATAGGATAGGGGATTGGATAGGATAGAGGATAGGATAGGATAGGGGATAGGATAGGATAGAGGATAGGATAGGATAGAGGATAGGATAGGATAGACGATAGGATAGAGGATAGGATAGAGGATAGGATAGAGGATAGGATAGGATAGAGGATAGGATTGGATAAAGGATAGGATAAGATAGAGGATTGGATAGGATAGAGGATAGGATAGGATGGAGGATAGGATAGGATTGAGGATAGGATAGGTTTGAAGATAGGTTAGGATAGAGGATAGGATAGGATAGATGATATTCTAGGATAGAGTGTAGGATAGGATAGAGGATACGATAATATACACGATAGGATAGAATAGAGGATATTATAGGATAGAGGATAGGATAGGATAGGATAAAGGAGAGGATAGGATAGAGGAGAGGATAGGTTAGAGGATAGGATAGACGATAGGATAGGATAGAGCATAGGATAGGATAGAGGATGGGATAGGATAGAGGATAGGATAGGATAGAGGATAGGATAGTATAGAGGAGAGGATAGGATAGAGGATAGGATAGAGGATAGGATAGGATAGAGGATAGGATCGGATAGAGGATAGGATAGGATAGAGGATAGGATAAGATACATGATAGGATAGGATACAGGATAGGATAGGATAGAGGATAGGATAGGGGATTAGATAGGATAGAGGATAGGATAGGATAGAGGATAGGATAGGATAGAGGATAGGATAGGATAGAGGATAGGATAGGATAGAGGATAGGATAGGGTAGAGGATAGGATAGGATAGAGGATAGGATAGGATAGGATAGAGGATAGGATAGGATAGAGGATAGGATAGGATAGAGGATAGGATAGGATAGAGGATAGGATAGGATAGAGGATAGGATCGGATAGAGGATAGGATAGCATAGAGGTTAGGATAGGATCGAGGATAGGATAGGATAGGATAGAGGATAGGATAGGATAGAGGATAGGATAGGATAGATGATAGGATCGGATAGAGGATAGGATAGCATAGAGGTTAGGATAGGATAGAGGATAGGATAGGATAGAGGATGGGATAGGATAGAGGATAGGATAGGGGATTTGATAGGATAGAGGATAGGATAGGATAGAAGATAGGATAGGATAGAGGATAGGGTAGGATAGAGGATAGCATAGGATAGAGGATAGGATAGGATAGAGGATAGGATAGGATAGAGGATAGGAAAGGATAGAGGATAGGATAGGATAGAGGATAGGATAGGATAGAGGATAGGATAGGATAGAGGATAGGATAGGATAGAGGATAGGATAGGATAGAGGATAGGATAGGATAGAGGATAGGACAGGATAGAGGATAGAGGATAGAGGATAGAGGATAGGATAGGATAGAGGATAGGATAGGATAGAGGATAGAGGATAGGATAGGATAGAGGATAGGATAGGATAGAGGATAGGATAGGGCAGAGGAATGGATAGGATAGAGGATAGGATAGACGATAGGATAGGATAGAGCATAGGATAGGATAGAGCATAGGATAGGATAGAGGATCGGATAGAGAATAGGATAGGATAGAGGATATTATAGGATAGAGGATATGATAGGACAGAGGAATGGATAGGATAGAGGATTGGATAGTATAGAGGATAGGATAGGATAGAGGATCGGATAGAGAATAGGATAGGATAGAGGATATTATAGGATAGAGGATATGATAGGACAGAGGAATGGATAGGATAGAGGATTGGATAGGATAGAGGATAGATGATAGGATAGGATTGAGGATTGGATAGGATACAGGATAGGATGGGATAGAGGATAGGATAGGGGATTTGATAGGATAGAGGATAGGATAGGATAGAAGATAGGATAGGATAGAGCATAGGATAGGATAGAGGATAGGATAGGATAGAGGATAGGATAGGATAGAGGATAGGATAGGATAGAGGATAGGATAGGATAGAGGATAGGATAGAGGATAGGATAGAGGATAGGATAGATGATAGGATAGAGGATAGGATAGGATAGAGGATAAGATAGGATACAGGATATTATAGGATAGAGGGCAGGATAGGATACAGGATAGGATAGGATAGAGGATCGGATAGAGAATAGGATAGGATAGAGGATAGGATAGGATAGAGGATATGATAGGGTAGAGGATAAGGTAGGGGATCGGATACGATAGAGAATAGTATAGGATAGAGGATAGGATAGAGGATAGGATAGAGGATAGGATAGGATAGAGGATAGGATAGGATAGAGGATAGGATAGGATAGATGATATTATAGGATAGAGGGTAGGATAGGATAGAGGATACGATAATATACACGATAGGATAGGATTGAGCATCGGATACGATAGAGGATAGGATAGGGGATTGGATAGGATAGAGGATAGGATAGGATAGGGGATAGGATAGGATAGAGGATAGGATAGGATAGAAGATAGGATAGGATAGACGATAGGATAGAGGATAGGATAGAGGATAGGATAGGATAGAGGATAGGATAGGATAAAGGATAGGATAAGATAGAGGATTGGATAGGATAGAGGATAGGATAGGATGGAGGATAGGATAGGATTGAGGATAGGATAGGTTTGAAGATAGGTTAGGATAGAGGATAGGATAGGATAGATGATATTCTAGGATAGAGGGTAGGATAGGATAGAGGATACGATAATATACACGATAGGATAGAATAGAGGATATTATAGGATAGAGGATAGGGTAGGATAGGATAAAGGATAGGATAGGATAGAGGAGAGGATAGGTTAGAGGATAGGATAGACGATATGATAGGATAGAGCATAGGATAGGATAGAGGATGGGATAGGATAGAGGATAGGATAGGATAGAGGATAGGATAGTATAGAGGAGAGGATAGGATAGAGGATAGGATAGAAGATAGGATAGGATAGAGGATAGGATCGGATAGAGGATAGGATAGGATAGAGGATAGGATAGGATACATGATAGGATAGGATACAGGATAGGATAGGATAGAGGATAGGATAGGGGATTAGATAGGATAGAGGATAGGATAGGATAGAGGATAGGATAGGATAGAGGATAGGATAGGATAGAGGATAGGATAGGATAGAGGATAGGATAGGGTAGAGGATAGGATAGGATAGAGGATAGGATAGGATAGAGGATATGATAGGACAGAGGAATGGATAGGATAGAGGATTGGATAGGATAGAGGATAGATGATAGGATAGGATTGAGGATTGGATAGGATACAGGATAGGATGGGATAGAGGATAGGATAGGGGATTTGATAGGATAGAGGATAGGATAGGATAGAAGATAGGATAGGATAGAGCATAGGATAGGATAGAGGATAGGATAGGATAGAGGATAGGATAGGATAGAGGATAGGATAGGATAGAGGATAGGATAGGATAGAGGATAGGATAGGATAGAGGATAGGATAGGATAGAGGATAGGATAGGATAGAGGATAGGATAGAGGATAGGATAGAGGATAGGATAGAGGATAGGATAGAGGATAGGATAGGATAGAGGATAAGATAGGATACAGGATATTATAGGATAGAGGACAGGATAGGATACAGGATAGGATAGGATAGAGGATCGGATAGAGAATAGGATAGGATAGCGTATATTATAGGATAGAGGATATGATAGGACAGAGGAATGGATCGGATAGAGGATTGGATAGGATAGAGGATAGATGATAGGATAGGATTGAGGATTGGATAGGATACAGGATAGGATGGGATAGAGGATAGGATAGGGGATAGGATAGGATAAAGGATAGGATAAGATAGAGGATAGGATAGGATAGGATAGAGGATAGGATAGGATAGAGGATAGGATAGGATAGAGGATAGGATAGGATAGAGGATAGGATAAGATAGAGGATAGGATAGGATAGAGGATAGGATAGGATAAAGGATAGGATAGGATAGAGGATAGGATAGGATAGAGGATAGGATAGCATAGAGGTTAGGATAGGATAGAGGATAGGATAGACGATAGGATAGGATAGAGTATAGGATAGGATAGAGCATAGGATAGGATAGAGGATAGGATAAGATAGAGGATAGGATAGGATAGAGGATAGGATAGGATAAAGGATAGGATAGGATAGAGGATAGGATAGGATAGAGGATAGGATAGGATAGAGGATCGGATAGAGAATAGGATAGGATAGAGGATATTATAGGATAGAGGATATGATAGGACAGAGGAATGGATAGGATAGAGGATTGGATAGGATAGAGGATAGATGATAGGATAGGATTGAGGATTGGATAGGATACAGTATAGGATGGGATAGAGAATAGGATAGGGGATTTGATAGGATAGAGGATAGGATAGGATAGAAGATAGGATAGGATAGAGCATAGGATAGGATAGAGGATAGGATAGGATAGAGGATAGGATAGGATAGAGGATAGGATAGGATAGAGGAAAGGATGGGATAGAGGATAGGATAGGATAGAGGATTGGATAGAGAATAGGATAGGATAGAGGATAGGATCGGATAGAGGATAGGATAGGATAGAGGATAGGATAGGATACATGATAGGATAGGATACAGGATAGGATAGGATAGAGGATAGGATAGGGGATTAGATAGGATAGAGGATAGGATAGGATAGAGGATAGGATAGGATAGAGGATAGGATAGGATAGAGGATAGGATAGGGCAGAGGATAGGATAGGATAGAGGATAGGATAGGATAGAGGATAGGATCGGATAGAGGATAGGATAGGATAGAGGATAGGATAGGATAGAGGATAGGATAGGATAGAGAACAGGATAGGATAGAGGATAGGATAGAGGATAGGATAGGATAGAGGATAGGATAGGATAGAGGATAGGATAGGGTAGAGGGTAGGATAGGATTGAGGATAGGATAGGATAGAGGATAGGATAGGATAGAGGATAGGATCGGATAGAGGATAGGATAGGATAGAGGATAGGATAGGATAGAGGATAGGATAGGATAGAGAACAGGATAGGATAGAGGATAGGATAGAGGATAGGATAGGATAGAGGATAGGATAGGATAGAGGATAGGATAGGGTAGAGGGTAGGATAGGATTGAGGATAGGATAGGATAGAGGATAAGATAGGATAGAGGATAAGGTAGGGGATCGGATACGATAGAGAATAGTATAGGATAGAGGATAGGATAGAGGATAGGATAGAGGATAGGATAGAGGATAGGATAGGATAGAGGATAGGATAGGATAGAGGATAGGATAGGATAGAGGATAGGATAGGATAGATGATATTATAGGATAGAGGGTAGGATAGGATAGATTGTACGATAATATACACGATAGGATAGGATTGAGGATCGGATACGATAGAGGATAGGATAGGGGATTGGATAGGATAGAGGATAGGATAGGATAGGGGATAGGATAGGATAGAGGATAGGATAGGATAGAGGATAGGATAGGATAGACGATAGGATAGAGGATAGGATAGAGGATAGGATAGAGGATAGGATAGGATAGAGGATAGGATTGGATAAAGGATAGGATAAGATAGAGGATTGGATAGGATAGAGGATAGGATAGGATGGAGGATAGGATAGGATTGAGGATAGGATAGGTTTGAAGATAGGTTAGGATAGAGGATAGGATAGGATAGATGATATTCTAGGATAGAGTGTAGGATAGGATAGAGGATACGATAATATACACGATAGGATAGAATAGAGGATATTATAGGATAGAGGATAGGATAGGATAGGATAAAGGAGAGGATAGGATAGAGGAGAGGATAGGTTAGAGGATAGGATAGACGATAGGATAGGATAGAGCATAGGATAGGATAGAGGATGGGATAGGATAGAGGATAGGATAGGATAGAGGATAGGATAGTATAGAGGAGAGGATAGGATAGAGGATAGGATAGAGGATAGGATAGGATAGAGGATAGGATCGGATAGAGGATAGGATAGGATAGAGGATAGGATAAGATACATGATAGGATAGGATACAGGATAGGATAGGATAGAGGATAGGATAGGGGATTAGATAGGATAGAGGATAGGATAGGATAGAGGATAGGATAGGATAGAGGATAGGATAGGATAGAGGATAGGATAGGATAGAGGATAGGATAGGGTAGAGGATAGGATAGGATAGAGGATAGGATAGGATAGGATAGAGGATAGGATAGGATAGAGGATAGGATAGGATAGAGGATAGGATAGGATAGAGGATAGGATAGGATAGAGGATAGGATCGGATAGAGGATAGGATAGCATAGAGGTTAGGATAGGATCGAGGATAGGATAGGATAGGATAGAGGATAGGATAGGATAGAGGATAGGATAGGATAGATGATAGGATCGGATAGAGGATAGGATAGCATAGAGGTTAGGATAGGATAGAGGATAGGATAGGATAGAGGATGGGATAGGATAGAGGATAGGATAGGGGATTTGATAGGATAGAGGATAGGATAGGATAGAAGATAGGATAGGATGGAGGATAGGGTAGGATAGAGGATAGCATAGGATAGAGGATAGGATAGGATAGAGGATAGGATAGGATAGAGGATAGGAAAGGATAGAGGATAGGATAGGATAGAGGATAGGATAGGATAGAGGATAGGATAGGATAGAGGATAGGATAGGATAGAGGATAGGATAGGATAGAGGATAGGATAGGATAGAGGATAGGACAGGATAGAGGATAGAGGATAGAGGATAGAGGATAGGATAGGATAGAGGATAGGATAGGATAGAGGATAGAGGATAGGATAGGATAGAGGATAGGATAGGATAGAGGATAGGATAGGGCAGAGGAATGGATAGGATAGAGGATAGGATAGACGATAGGATAGGATAGAGCATAGGATAGGATAGAGCATAGGATAGGATAGAGGATAGGATAAGATAGAGGATAGGATAGGATAGAGGATAGGATAGGATAAAGGAAAGGATAGGATAGAGGATAGGATAGGATAGAGGATCGGATAGAGAATAGGATAGGATAGAGGATATAATAGGATAGAGGATATGATAGGACAGAGGAATGGATAGGATAGAGGATTGGATAGGATAGAGGATAGATGATAGGATAGGATTGAGGATTGGATAGGATACAGGATAGGATGGGATAGAGGATAGGATAGGGGATTTGATAGGATAGAGGATAGGATAGGATAGAAGATAGGATAGGATAGAGCATAGGATAGGATAGAGGATAGGATAGGATAGAGGATAGGATAGGATAGAGGATAGGATAGGATAGGATAGAGGATAGGATAGGATAGAGGATTGGATAGAGAATAGGATAGGATAGAGGATATTATAGGATAGAGGATATGATAGGACAGAGGAATGGATAGGTTAGAGGATTGGATAGTATAGAGTATAGTATAGGAAAGAGGATAGGATAGGATAGAGGATAGGATAGGATAGTGGATAGGATAGGATAGGATAGGATAAAGGATAGGATAGGATAGAGGATAGGATAGGATAGAGGATATTATAGGATAGAGGACATGTTAGGACAGAGGAATGGATAGGATAGAGGATTGGATAGGATAGAGGATAGATGATAGGATAGGATTGAGGATTGGATAGGATACAGGATAGGATGGGATAGAGGATAGGATAGGGGATTTGATAGGATAGAGGATAGGATAGTATAGAGGGTAGGATAGGATAGAGGATATTATAGGATAGAGGATATGATAGGACAGAGGAATGGATAGGATAGAGGATTGGATAGGATAGAGGATAGATGATAGGATAGGATTGAGGATTGGATAGGATACAGGATAGGATGGGATAGAGGATAGGATAGGGGATTTGATAGGATAGAGGATAGGATAGGATAGAAGATAGGATAGGATAGAGCATAGGATAGGATAGAGGATAGGATAGGATAGAGGATAGGATAGGATAGAGGATAGGATAGGATAGAGGATAGGATAGGATAGAGGATAGGATAGGATAGAGGATAGGATAGGATAGAGGATAGGATAGGGTAGAGGATAGGATAGGATAGAGGATAGGATAGGATAGGATAGAGGATAGGATAGGATAGAGGATAGGATAGGGTAGAGGGTAGGATAGGATTGAGGATAGGATAGGATAGAGGATAAGATAGGATAGAGGATAAGGTAGGGGATCGGATACGATAGAGAATAGTATAGGATAGAGGATAGGATAGAGGATAGGATAGAGGATAGGATAGAGGATAGGATAGGATAGAGGATAGGATAGGATAGAGGATAGGATAGGATAGATGATATTATAGGATAGAGGGTAGGATAGGATAGATTGTACGATAATATACACGATAGGATAGGATTGAGGATCGGATACGATAGAGGATAGGATAGGGGATTGGATAGGATAGAGGATAGGATAGGATAGGGGATAGGATAGGATAGAGGATAGGATAGGATAGAGGATAGGATAGGATAGACGATAGGATAGAGGATAGGATAGAGGATAGGATAGAGGATAGGATAGGATAGAGGATAGGATTGGATAAAGGATAGGATAAGATAGAGGATTGGATAGGATAGAGGATAGGATAGGATGGAGGATAGGATAGGATTGAGGATAGGATAGGTTTGAAGATAGGTTAGGATAGAGGATAGGATAGGATAGATGATATTCTAGGATAGAGTGTAGGATAGGATAGAGGATACGATAATATACACGATAGGATAGAATAGAGGATATTATAGGATAGAGGATAGGATAGGATAGGATAAAGGAGAGGATAGGATAGAGGAGAGGATAGGTTAGAGGATAGGATAGACGATAGGATAGGATAGAGCATAGGATAGGATAGAGGATGGGATAGGATAGAGGATAGGATAGGATAGAGGATAGGATAGTATAGAGGAGAGGATAGGATAGAGGATAGGATAGAGGATAGGATAGGATAGAGGATAGGATCGGATAGAGGATAGGATAGGATAGAGGATAGGATAAGATACATGATAGGATAGGATACAGGATAGGATAGGATAGAGGATAGGATAGGGGATTAGATAGGATAGAGGATAGGATAGGATAGAGGATAGGATAGGATAGAGGATAGGATAGGATAGAGGATAGGATAGGATAGAGGATAGGATAGGGTAGAGGATAGGATAGGATAGAGGATAGGATAGGATAGGATAGAGGATAGGATAGGATAGAGGATAGGATAGGATAGAGGATAGGATAGGATAGAGGATAGGATAGGATAGAGGATAGGATCGGATAGAGGATAGGATAGCATAGAGGTTAGGATAGGATCGAGGATAGGATAGGATAGGATAGAGGATAGGATAGGATAGAGGATAGGATAGGATAGATGATAGGATCGGATAGAGGATAGGATAGCATAGAGGTTAGGATAGGATAGAGGATAGGATAGGATAGAGGATGGGATAGGATAGAGGATAGGATAGGGGATTTGATAGGATAGAGGATAGGATAGGATAGAAGATAGGATAGGATAGAGGATAGGGTAGGATAGAGGATAGCATAGGATAGAGGATAGGATAGGATAGAGGATAGGATAGGATAGAGGATAGGAAAGGATAGAGGATAGGATAGGATAGAGGATAGGATAGGATAGAGGATAGGATAGGATAGAGGATAGGATAGGATAGAGGATAGGATAGGATAGAGGATAGGATAGGATAGAGGATAGGACAGGATAGAGGATAGAGGATAGAGGATAGAGGATAGGATAGGATAGAGGATAGGATAGGATAGAGGATAGAGGATAGGATAGGATAGAGGATAGGATAGGATAGAGGATAGGATAGGGCAGAGGAATGGATAGGATAGAGGATAGGATAGACGATAGGATAGGATAGAGCATAGGATAGGATAGAGCATAGGATAGGATAGAGGATAGGATAAGATAGAGGATAGGATAGGATAGAGGATAGGATAGGATAAAGGAAAGGATAGGATAGAGGATAGGATAGGATAGAGGATCGGATAGAGAATAGGATAGGATAGAGGATATTATAGGATAGAGGATATGATAGGACAGAGGAATGGATAGGATAGAGGATTGGATAGGATAGAGGATAGATGATAGGATAGGATTGAGGATTGGATAGGATACAGGATAGGATGGGATAGAGGATAGGATAGGGGATTTGATAGGATAGAGGATAGGATAGGATAGAAGATAGGATAGGATAGAGCATAGGATAGGATAGAGGATAGGATAGGATAGAGGATAGGATAGGATAGGGGATAGGATAGGATAGGATAGAGGATAGGATAGGATAGAGGATTGGATAGAGAATAGGATAGGATAGAGGATATTATAGGATAGAGGATATGATAGGACAGAGGAATGGATAGGTTAGAGGATTGGATAGTATAGAGTATAGTATAGGAAAGAGGATAGGATAGGATAGAGGATAGGATAGGATAGTGGATAGGATAGGATAGGATAGGATAAAGGATAGGATAGGATAGAGGATAGGATAGGATAGAGGATATTATAGGATAGAGGACATGTTAGGACAGAGGAATGAATAGGATAGAGGATTGGATAGGATAGAGGATAGATGATAGGATAGGATTGAGGATTGGATAGGATACAGGATAGGATGGGATAGAGGATAGGATAGGGGATTTGATAGGATAGAGGATAGGATAGTATAGAGGGTAGGATAGGATAGAGGATATTATAGGATAGAGGATATGATAGGACAGAGGAATGGATAGGATAGAGGATTGGATAGGATAGAGGATAGATGATAGGATAGGATTGAGGATTGGATAGGATACAGGATAGGATGGGATAGAGGATAGGATAGGGGATTTGATAGGATAGAGGATAGGATAGGATAGAAGATAGGATAGGATAGAGCATAGGATAGGATAGAGGATAGGATAGGATAGAGGATAGGATAGGATAGAGGATAGGATAGGATAGAGGATAGGATAGGATAGAGGATAGGATAGGATAGAGGATAGGATAGGATAGAGGATAGGATAGGATAGAGGATAGGATAGGGTAGAGGATAGGATAGGATAGAGGATAGGATAGGATAGGATAGAGGATAGGATAGGATAGAGGATAGGATAGGATAGAGGATAGCATCGGATAGAGGATAGGATAGCATAGAGGTTAGGACAGGATAGAGGATAGGATAGGATAGAGGATGGGATAGGATAGAGGATAGGATAGGGGATTTGATAGGATAGAGGATAGGATAGGATAGAAGATAGGATAGGATAGAGGATAGGGTAGGATAGAGGATAGCATAGGATAGAGGATAGGATAGGATAGAGGATAGGATAGGATAGAGGATAGGAAAGGATAGAGGATAGGATAGGATAGAGGATAGGATAGGATAGAGGATAGGATAGGATAGAGGATAGGATAGGATAGAGGATAGGATAGGATAGAGGATAGGATAGGATAGAGGATAGGATAGGATAGAGGATAGAGGATAGAGGATAGGATAGGATAGAGGATAGGATAGGATAGAGGATAGAGGATAGGATAGGATAGAGGATAGGATAGGATAGAGGATAGGATAGGATAGAGGATAGGATAGGGCAGAGGAATGGATAGGATAGAGGATAGGATAGACGATAGGATAGGATAGAGGATAGGATAGACGATAGGATAGGATAGAGCATAGGATAGGATAGAGCATAGGATAGGATAGAGGATAGGATAAGATAGAGGATAGGATAGGATAGAGGATAGGATAGGATAAAGGATAGGATAGGATAGAGGATAGGATAGGATAGAGGATAGGATAGGATAGAGGATCGGATAGAGAATAGGATAGGATAGAGGATATTATAGGATAGAGGATATGATAGGACAGAGGAATGGATAGGATAGAGGATTGGATAGGATAGAGGATAGATGATAGGATAGGATTGAGGATTGGATAGGATACAGGATAGGATGGGATAGAGGATAGGATAGGGGATTTGATAGGATAGAGGATAGGATAGGATAGAAGATAGGATAGGATAGAGCATAGGATAGGATAGAGGATAGGATAGGATAGAGGATAGGATAGGATAGAGGATAGGATAGGATAGAGGATAGGATAGGATAGAGGATAGGATAGGATAGAGGATTGGATAGAGAATAGGATAGGATAGAGGATATTATAGGATAGAGGATATGATAGGACAGAGGAATGGATAGGTTAGAGGATTGGATAGTATAGAGTATAGTATAGGATAGAGGATAGGATAGGATAGAGGATAGGATAGGATAGTGGATAGGATAGGATAGGATAAAGGATAGGATAGGATAGAGGATAGGATAGGATAGAGGATATTATAGGATATAGGATATGATAGGACAGAGGAATGGATAGGATAGAGGATTGGTTAGGATAGAGGATAGATGATAGGATAGGATTGAGGATTGGATAGGATACAGGATAGGATGGGATAGAGGATAGGATAGGATAGGATAGAGGATAGGATAGGATAGAGGATAGGATAGGATAGAGGATAGGATAGGATAGGATAGAGGATAGGATAGGATAGAGGATAGAGGATAGAAGTTAGGATAGAGGATAGGATAGGATAGAGGATAGAGGATAGGTTAGGATAGAGGATAGGATAGGATAGAGGATAGGATAGGACAGAGGAATGGATAGGATAGAGGATAGGATAGACGATAGGATAGGATAGAGCATAGGACAGGATAGAGCATAGGATAGGATAGAGGATAGGATAAGATAGAGGATAGGATAGGATAGAGGATAGGATAGGATAAAGGATAGGATAGGATAGAGGATAGGATAGGATAGAGGATAGGATAGGGGATTTGATAGGATAGAGGATAGGATAGGATAGAAGATAGGATAGGATAGAGGATAGGGTAGGATAGAGGATAGCATAGGATAGAGGATAGGATAGGATAGATGATAGGATAGGATAGAGGATAGGAAAGGATAGAGGATAGGATAGGATAGAGGATAGGATAGGATAGAGGATAGGATAGGATAGAGGATAGGATAGGATAGAGGATAGGATAGGATAGAGGATAGGACAGGATAGAGGATAGAGGATAGAGGATAGAGGATAGAGGATAGAGGATAGGATAGGATAGAGGATAGGATAGGATAGAGGATAGAGGATAGGATAGGATAGAGGATAGGATAGGATAGAGGATAGGATAGGGCAGAGGAATGGATAGGATAGAGGATAGGATAGACGATAGGATAGGATAGAGCATAGGATAGGATAGAGCATAGGATAGGATAGAGGATAGGATAAGATAGAGGATAGGATAGGATAGAGGATAGGATAGGATAAAGGATAGGATAGGATAGAGGATAGGATAGGATAGAGGATCGGATAGAGAATAGGATAGGATAGAGGATATTATAGGATAGAGGATATGATAGGACAGAGGAATGGATAGGTTAGAGGATTGGATAGTATAGAGTATAGTATAGGATAGAGGATAGGATAGGATAGAGGATAGGATAGGATAGTGGATAGGATAGGATAGGATAAAGGATAGGATAGGATAGAGGATAGGATAGGATAGAGGATATTATAGGATAGAGGACATGATAGGACAGAGGAATGGATAGGATAGAGGATTGGATAGGGTAGAGGATAGATGATAGGATAGGATTGAGGATTGGATAGGATACAGGATAGGATGGGATAGAGGATAGGATAGGGGATTTGATAGGATAGAGGATAGGATAGTATAGAGGATAGGATAGGATAGAGGATATTATAGGATAGAGGATATGATAGGACAGAGGAATGGATAGGATAGAGGATTGGATAGGATAGAGGATAGATGATAGGATAGGATTGAGGATTGGATAGGATACAGGATAGGATGGGATAGAGGATAGGATAGGGGATTTGATAGGATAGAGGATAGGATAGGATAGAAGATAGGATAGGATAGAGCATAGGATAGGATAGAGGATAGGATAGGATAGAGGATAGGATAGGATAGAGGATAGGATAGGATAGAGGATAGGATAGGATAGAGGATAGGATAGGATAGAGGATAGGATAGGATAGAGGATAGGATAGGGTAGAGGATAGGATAGGATAGAGGATAGGATAGGATAGGATAGAGGATAGGATAGGATAGAGGATAGGATAGGATAGAGGATAGGATAGGATAGAGGATAGGATAGGATAGAGGAATGGATAGGATAGAGGATAGGATAGACGATAGGATAGGATAGAGCATAGGATAGGATAGAGCATAGGATAGGATAGAGGATAGGATAAGATAGAGGATAGGTTAGGATAGAGGATAGGATAGGATAGAGGATAGGATGGGATAGAGGATAGGATAGGATAGAGGATTGGATAGAGAATAGGATAGGATAGAGGATATTATAGGATAGAGGATATGATAGGACAGAGGAATGGATAGGTTAGAGGATTGGATAGTACAGAGGATAGTATAGGATAGAGGATCGGATAGGATAGAGGATAGGATAGGATAGAGGATAGGATAGGATAGGATAAAGGATAGGATAGGATAGGATAGAGGATAGGATAGGATAGAGGATATTATAGGATAGAGGATATGATAGGACAGAGGAATGGATAGGATAGAGGATTGGATAGGATAGAGGATAGATGATAGGATAGGATTGAGGATTGGATAGGATACAGGATAGGATGGGATAGAGGATAGGATAGGGGATTTGATAGGATAGAGGATAGGATAGGATAGAAGATAGGATAGGATAGAGCATAGGATAGGATAGAGGATAGGATAGGATAGAGGATAGGATAGGATAGAGGATAGGATAGGATAGAGGATAGGATAGGATAGAGGATAGGATAGGATAGAGGATAGGATAGGATAGAGGATTGGATAGAGAATAGGATAGGATAGAGGATATTATAGGATAGAGGATATGATAGGACAGAGGAATGGATAGGTTAGAGGATTGGATAGTATAGAGTATAGTATAGGATAGAGGATAGGATAGGATAGAGGATAGGATAGGATAGTGGATAGGATAGGATAGGATAAAGGATAGGATAGGATAGAGGATAGGATAGGATAGAGGATATTATAGGATAGAGGACATGATAGGACAGAGGAATGGATAGGATAGAGGATTGGATAGGATAGAGGATAGATGATAGGATAGGATTGAGGATTGGATAGGATACAGGATAGGATGGGATAGAGGATAGGATAGGGGATTTGATAGGATAGAGGATAGGATAGTATAGAGGATAGGATAGGATAGAGGATATTATAGGATAGAGGATATGATAGGACAGAGGAATGGATAGGATAGAGGATTGGATAGGATAGAGGATAGATGATAGGATAGGATTGAGGATTGGATAGGATACAGGATAGGATGGGATAGAGGATAGGATAGGGGATTTGATAGGATAGAGGATAGGATAGGATAGAAGATAGGATAGGATAGAGCATAGGATAGGATAGAGGATAGGATAGGATAGAGGATAGGATAGGGTAGAGGATAGGATAGGATAGAGGATAGGATAGGATAGGATAGAGGATAGGATAGGATAGAGGATAGGATAGGATAGAGGATAGGATAGGATAGAGGATAGGATAGGATAGAGGATAGGATAGGATAGAGGATAGGATCGGATAGAGGATAGGATAGCATAGAGGTTAGGATAGGATCGAGGATAGGATAGGATAGGATAGAGGATAGGATAGGATAGAGGATAGGATAGGATAGAGGATAGGATAGGATAGAGGATAGGATCGGATAGGTGGATAGGATAGCATAGAGGTTAGGATAGGATAGAGGATAGGATAGGATAGAGGATGGGATAGGATAGAGGATAGGATAGGGGATTTGATAGGATAGAGGATAGGATAGGATAGAAGATAGGATAGGATAGAGGATAGGGTAGGATAGAGGATAGCATAGGATAGAGGATAGGATAGGATAGAGGATAGGATAGGATAGAGGATAGGAAAGGATAGAGGATAGGATAGGATAGAGGATAGGATAGGATAGAGGATAGGATAGGATAGAGGATAGGATAGGATAGAGGATAGGATAGGATAGAGGATAGGATAGGATAGAGGATAGGATAGGATAGAGGATAGAGGATAGAGGATAGGATAGGATAGAGGATAGGATAGGATAGAGGATAGAGGATAGGATAGGATAGAGGATAGGATAGGATAGAGGATAGGATAGGATAAAGGATAGGATAGGATAGAGGATAGGGTAGGATAGAGGATATTATAGGATAGAGGATATGATAGGACAGAGGAATGGATAGGATAGAGGATTGGATAGGATAGAGGATAGATGATAGGATAGGATTGAGGATTGGATAGGATACAGGATAGGATGGGATAGAGGATAGGATAGGGGATTTGATAGGATAGAGGATAGGATAGGATAGAAGATAGGATAGGATAGAGCATAGGATAGGATAGAGGATAGGATAGGATAGAGGATATTATAGGATAGAGGATATGATAGGATAAAGGATAGGATAGGATAGAGGATAGGATAGGATAGAGGATAGGATAGGATAGAGGATCGGATAGAGAATAGGATAGGATAGAGGATATTATAGGATAGAGGATATGATAGGACAGAGGAATGGATAGGATAGAGGATTGGATAAGATAGAGGATAGATGATAGGATAGGATTGAGGATTGGATAGGATACAGGATAGGATGGGATAGAGGATAGGATAGGGGATTTGATAGGATAGAGTATAGGATAGGATAGAAGATAGGATAGGATAGAGCATAGGATAGGATAGAGGATAGGATAGGATAGAGGATAGGATAGGATAGAGGATAGGATAGGATAGAGGATAGGATGGGATAGAGGATAGGATAGGATAGAGGATTGGATAGAGAATAGGATAGGATAGAGGATATGATAGGACAGAGGAATGGATAGGTTAGAGGATTGGATAGTACAGAGGATAGTATAGGATAGAGGATAGGATAGGATAGAGGATAGGATAGGATAGAGGATAGGATAGGATAGGATAAAGGATAGGATAGGATAGAGGATAGGATAGGATAGAGGATATTATAGGATAGAGGATATGATAGGACAGAGGAATGGATAGGATAGAGGATTGGATAGGATACAGGATAGGATGGGATAGAGGATAGGATAGGGGATTTGATAGGATAGAGGATAGGATAGGATAGAAGATAGGATAGGATAGAGCATAGGATAGGATAGAGGATAGGATAGGATAGAGGATAGGATAGGATAGAGGATCGGATAGAGAATAGGATAGGATAGAGGATATTATAGGATAGAGGATATGATAGGACAGAGGAATGGATAGGATAGAGGATTGGATAGGATAGAGGATAGATGATAGGATAGGATTGAGGATTGGATAGGATACAGGATAGGATGGGATAGAGGATAGGATAGGGGATTTGATAGGATAGAGGATAGGATAGGATAGAAGATAGAATAGGATAGAGCATAGGATAGGATAGAGGATAGGATAGGATAGAGGATAGGATAGGATAGAGGGTAGGATAGGATAGAGGATAGGATGGGATAGAGGATAGGATAGGATAGAGGATTGGATAGAGAATAGGATAGGATAGAGGATATTATAGGATAGAGGATATGATAGGACAGAGGAATGGATAGGTTAGAGGATTGGATAGTACAGAGGATAGTATAGGATAGAGGATAGGATAGGATAGAGGATAGGATAGGATAGAGGATAGGATAGGATAGGATAAAGGATAGGATAGGATAGAGGATAGGATAGGATAGAGGATATTATAGGATAGAGGATATGATAGGACAGAGGAATGGATAGGATAGAGGATTGGATAGGATAGAGGATAGATGATAGGATAGGATTGAGGATTGGATAGGATACAGGATAGGATGGGATAGAGGATAGGATAGGGGATTTGATAGGATAGAGGATAGGATAGGATAGAAGATAGGATAGGATAGAGCATAGGATAGGATAGAGGATAGGATAGGATAGAGGATAGGATAGGATAGAGGATAGGATAGGATAGAGGATAGGATAGGATAGAGGATAGGATAGGATAGAGGATTGGATAGAGAATAGGATAGGATAGAGGATATTATAGGATAGAGGATATGATAGGACAGAGGAATGGATAGGTTAGAGGATTGGATAGTATAGAGTATAGTATAGGATAGAGGATAGGATAGGATAGAGGATAGGATAGGATAGTGGATAGGATAGGATAGGATAAAGGATAGGATAGGAAAGAGGATAGGATAGGATAGAGGATATTATAGGATAGAGGATATGATAGGACAGAGGAATGGATAGGATAGAGGATTGGTTAGGATAGAGGATAGATGATAGGATAGGATTGAGGATTGGATAGGATACAGGATAGGATGGGATAGAGGATAGGATAGGATAGGATAGAGGATAGGATAGGATAGAGGATAGGATAGGATAGAGGATAGGATAGGATAGAGGATAGGATAGGATAGGATAAAGGATAGGATAGGATAGAGGATAGGATAGGATAGAGGATATTATAGGATAGAGGATATGATAGGACAGAGGAATGGATAGGATAGAGGATTGGATAGGATACAGGATAGGATGGGATAGAGGATAGGATAGGGGATTTGATAGGATAGAGGATAGGATAGGATAGAAGATAGGATAGGATAGAGCATAGGATAGGATAGAGGATAGGATAGGATAGAGGATAGGATAGGATAGAGGATCGGATAGAGAATAGGATAGGATAGAGGATATTATAGGATAGAGGATATGATAGGACAGAGGAATGGATAGGATAGAGGATTGGATAGGATAGAGGATAGATGATAGGATAGGATTGAGGATTGGATAGGATACAGGATAGGATGGGATAGAGGATAGGATAGGGGATTTGATAGGATAGAGGATAGGATAGGATAGAAGATAGGATAGGATAGAGCATAGGATAGGATAGAGGATAGGATAGGATAGAGGATAGGATAGGATAGAGGATAGGATAGGATAGAGGATAGGATGGGATAGAGGATAGGATAGGATAGAGGATTGGATAGAGAATAGGATAGGATAGAGGATATTATAGGATAGAGGATATGATAGGACAGAGGAATGGATAGGTTAGAGGATTGGATAGTACAGAGGATAGTATAGGATAGAGGATAGGATAGGATAGAGGATAGGATAGGATAGAGGATAGGATAGGATAGGATAAAGGATAGGATAGGATAGAGGATAGGATAGGATAGAGGATATTATAGGATAGAGGATATGATAGGACAGAGGAATGGATAGGATAGAGGATTGGATAGGATAGAGGATAGATGATAGGATAGGATTGAGGATTGGATAGGATACAGGATAGGATGGGATAGAGGATAGGATAGGGGATTTGATAGGATAGAGGATAGGATAGGATAGAAGATAGGATAGGATAGAGCATAGGATAGGATAGAGGATAGGATAGGATAGAGGATAGGATAGGATAGAGGATAGGATAGGATAGAGGATAGGATAGGATAGAGGATAGGATAGGATAGAGGATTGGATAGAGAATAGGATAGGATAGAGGATATTATAGGATAGAGGATATGATAGGACAGAGGAATGGATAGGTTAGAGGATTGGATAGTATAGAGTATAGTATAGGATAGAGGATAGGATAGGATAGAGGATAGGATAGGATAGTGGATAGGATAGGATAGGATAAAGGATAGGATAGGATAGAGGATAGGATAGGATAGAGGATATTATAGGATAGAGGATATGATAGGACAGAGGAATGGATAGGATAGAGGATTGGTTAGGATAGAGGATAGATGATAGGATAGGATTGAGGATTGGATAGGATACAGGATAGGATGGGATAGAGGATAGGATAGGATAGGATAGAGGATAGGATAGGATAGAGGATAGGATAGGATAGAGGATAGAGGATAGGATAGCATAGAGGATAGGATAGGATAGAGGATAGGATAGGGCAGAGGAATGGATAGGATAGAGGATAGGATAGACGATAGGATAGGATAGAGCATAGGATAGGATAGAGCATAGGATAGGATAGAGGATAGGATAAGATAGAGGATAGGATAGGATAGAGGATAGGATAGGATAAAGGATAGGATAGGATAGAGGATAGGATAGGATAGAGGATAGGATAGGATAGAGGATCGGATAGAGAATAGGATAGGATAGAGGATATTATAGGATAGAGGATATGATAGGACAGAGGAATGGATAGGATAGAGGATTGGATAGGATAGAGGATAGATGATAGGATAGGATTGAGGATTGGATAGGATACAGGATAGGATGGGATAGAGGATAGGATAGGGGATTTGATAGGATAGAGGATAGGATAGGATAGAAGATAGGATAGGATAGAGCATAGGATAGGATAGAGGATAGGATAGGATAGAGGATAGGATAGGATAGAGGATAGGATAGGATAGAGGATAGGATGGGATAGAGGATAGGATAGGATAGAGGATTGGATAGAGAATAGGATAGGATAGAGGATATTATAGGATAGAGGATATGATAGGACAGAGGAATGGATAGGTTAGAGGATTGGATAGTACAGAGGATAGTATAGGATAGAGGATAGGATAGGATAGAGGATAGGATAGGATAGAGGATAGGATAGGATAGAGGATAGGATAGGATAGGATAAAGGATAGGATAGGATAGAGGATAGGATAGGATAGAGGATATTATAGGATAGAGGATATGATAGGACAGAGGAATGGATAGGATAGAGGATAGGATAGGATAGAGGATAGGATGGGATAGAGGATAGGATAGGATAGAGGATTGGATAGAGAATAGGATAGGATAGAGGATATGATAGGACAGAGGAATGGATAGGTTAGAGGATTGGATAGTACAGAGGATAGTATAGGATAGAGGATAGGATAGGATAGAGGATAGGATAGGACAGAGGAATGGATAGGATAGAGGATTGGATAAGATAGAGTATAGATGATAGGATAGGATTGAGGATTGGATAGGATACAGGATAGGATGGGATAGAGGATAGGATAGGGGATTTGATAGGATAGAGTATAGGATAGGATAGAAGATAGGATAGGATAGAACATAGGATAGGATAGAGGATAGGATAGGATAGAGGATAGGATAGGATAGAGGATAGGATAGGATAGAGGATAGGATGGGATAGAGGATAGGATAGGATAGAGGATTGGATAGAGAATAGGATAGGATAGAGGATATGATAGGACAGAGGAATGGATAGGTTAGAGGATTGGCTAGTACAGAGGATAGTATAGGATAGAGGATAGGATAGGATAGAGGATAGGATAGGATAGAGGATAGGATAGGATAGAGGATAGGATAGGATAGAGGATAGGATAGGATAGGATAAAGGATAGGATAGGATAGAGGATAGGATAGGATAGAGGATATTATAGGATAGAGGATATGATAGGACAGAGGAATGGATAGGATAGAGGATTGGATAGGATACAGGATAGGATGGGATAGAGGATAGGATAGGGGATTTGATAGGATAGAGGATAGGATAGGATAGAAGATAGGATAGGATAGAGCATAGGATAGGATAGAGGATAGGATAGGATAGAGGATAGGATAGGATAGAGGATCGGATAGAGAATAGGATAGGATAGAGGATATTATAGGATAGAGGATATGATAGGACAGAGGAATGGATAGGATAGAGGATTGGATAAGATAGAGGATAGATGATAGGATAGGATTGAGGATTGGATAGGATACAGGATAGGATGGGATAGAGGATAGGATAGGGGATTTGATAGGATAGAGTATAGGATAGGATAGAAGATAGGATAGGATAGAGCATAGGATAGGATAGAGGATAGGATAGGATAGAGGATAGGATGGGATAGAGGATAGGATAGGATAGAGGATAGGATGGGATAGAGGATAGGATAGGATAGAGGATTGGATAGAGAATAGGATAGGATAGAGGATATGATAGGACAGAGGAATGGATAGGTTAGAGGATTGGATAGTACAGAGGATAGTATAGGATAGAGGATAGGATAGGATAGAGGATAGGATAGGATAGAGGATAGGATAGGATAGGATAAAGGATAGGATAGGATAGAGGATAGGATAGGATAGAGGATATTATAGGATAGAGGATATGATAGGACAGAGGAATGGATAGGATAGAGGATTGGATAGGATACAGGATAGGATGGGATAGAGGATAGGATAGGGGATTTGATAGGATAGAGGATAGGATAGGATAGAAGATAGGATAGGATAGAGCATAGGATAGGATAGAGGATAGGATAGGATAGAGGATAGGATAGGATAGAGGATAGGCTAGGATAGAGGATAGGATAGGATAGAGGATAGGATAGGATAGAGGATAGGATAGGATAGAGGATAGGATAGGATAGAGGATAGGATGGGATAGAGGATAGGATAGGATAGAGGATAGGATATGATAGGATAGGATAGGATAGAGGATAGGATAGGATAGAGGATAGGATAGGATAGGATAGGATAGAGGATAGGACAGGATAGAGGATATGATAGGATAGACGATAGGATAGGATAGAGGATAGGATAGGAGAGGATAGGATAGGATAGAGGATAGGATAGGATAGAGGACAGTATAGGATAGAGGATAGAATAGGATAGATGATAGGATAGGAAAGTGGATAGAATAGGACAGGATAGAGGGTAGGATAGGATGGAGGAAAGGATAGGATTGAGGATAGGATAGGGAATTGGATAGGATACAGCATATTACAGGCTAGAGGATAAGATAGGATAGAGGAAAGGATAGGATAGAGGATAGGATAGGTAATTGGAGGGGATAGAGGATAGGATAGGATAGAGGATAGGATAGGATAGAGGATAGGATAGGATAGAAGATAGGATAGGATTGGGGATAGGATAGGATTGGGGATAGGATAGGATTGGGGATAGGATAGGATAGAGGATAGGACAGGATAGAGGATAGGGTAGGGGATTGGATATGAAAGAGGATAGGAGAGATAGAGGATAGGATATAATAGAGGATAAGATAGGATAGAGAATAGGATAGGAAAGGTGATATTATGGGAAAGAGGATAGGATATGATAGAGCATAAGATATTACAAGAGGAAAGGATAGGGTAGAGGATAGGATAGGATAGAGGATAGGATAGGATAGAGGATAGGATAGGATAGAGGATAGGATAGGATAGAGGATAGGATAGGGGATAGGATAGGATAGAGGATAGGACAGAGGATAGGATAGGGGATTGGATAGGATAGAGGATAGGATAGGGGATAGGATAGGATAGAGGATAGGATAGGATAGAGAATAGGATAGGATAGATGATATTATAGGAAAGAGGATAGGATATGATACAGGATACGATATTATAGAGGATAGGATAATATAGAGGATAGGATAGGATAGGATAGAGGATAGGATAGGAAAGAGGATAGTATAGTAAAGAGGATAGGATAGGATAGATGATAGGATAGTATAGAGGATAGGATAGGATAGAGGATAGGATAGGATTTATGATATTATAGGAAAGAGGATAGGATATGATAGAGGATACGATATTATAGAGGATAGGATAGGATAGAGAATAGGATAGGGGATTGGATAGGATAGAAGATAGGATAGGATAGAGGATAGGATAGGATAGAGGATAGGATAGGGTAGAGGATAGGATAGGATGGAGGATAGGATGGGATAGAGGATAGGATAAGATAGAGGATATGATAGGATAGAGGATAGGATAGGATAGAGGATAGGATAGGATAGAGGGTAGGATGAGACAGAGGATAGGATAGGATAGAGGATATTATGGCATATATGATGGGATAGGATAGAGGATAGGATACGATAGAGAATGGGATACGATAGAGGATTCGATAGGATAGAGGATAGGATAGGATAGAGGATAGGATAGGATAGAGTACAGGATAGGATAGAGGATTTTATAGCATATAGGATTCGATAGGATAGAGGATAGGATACGATAGCGGACAGGATAGGATAGAGGATAGGATACAGGATAGGATAGAAGAAGGGATAGGATAGAGGATATTATAGGATAGACGATAGGATAGGATAGAGGACGGTGTAGGATAGAGGATAGGATAGGATAGAGGATAGGATAGGGTAGAGGAAAGGATAGGATGGAGGATAGGATGGGATAGAGGATAGGATAAGATAGAGGATATGATAGGATAGAGGATAGGATAGGATAGAGGATAGGATAGGATGGAGGATAGGATAGGATAGAGGGTAGGATAGGATATAGGATAGGATAGGATAGACGATAGGATAGGATAGATGGTAGGATAGGATAGAGGATAGGATAGAGGATAGGATAGAGGATAGGATAGAAGATTGGATAGGATAGAGGATATTATAGGATAGACGATAGGATAGGATAGGGGATGGTATAGGATAGAGGATAGGATAGGATGGAGGATAGGATGGGATAAAGGATAGGATACGATAGAGGATAGGATTGTATAGAGGATAGGATAGGATGGAGGATAGGATAGGATAGAGGATAGGATAGGATAGAGGATAGGATAGGATAGAGGATAGGATAGGATAGGATAGAGGATAGGATAGGATAGAGGATAGGATAGGATAGAGGATAGGATAGGATAGAGGATAGGATAGGATAGAGGATAGGATAGGATAGGATAGGTTAGAGGATAGGATAGGATAGAGGATAGGATAGGATAGGATAGGATAGAGGATAAGATAGGATAGACGATAGGATAGGATAGAGGATAGGATAGGAGAGGATAGGATAGGATACCTAATTGGAGAGGATAGAGGATAGGATAGGATAGAGGATAGGATAGGATAGAGGATAGGATAGGATAGAGGATAGGATAGGATAGAGGATAGGATAGGATAGAGGATAGGATAGGATAGAGGATAGGATAGGATAGAGGATAGGATAGGATAGAGGATAGGATAGGATAGAGGATAGGCTAGGAAAGAGGATAGGATAGGATAGAGGATAAGATAGGATAGAGGATAGGATAGGATAGAGAATAGGATAGGATAGAGGATAGGCTAGGATAGAGGATAGGATAGGATAGAGGATAGGATAGGATGGAGGATAGGATAGGATAGAGGATAGGATAGGATAGAGTATAGGATAGGATAGGATAGAGGATATTATAGGATAGAGAATAGGATAGGATAGAGGATAGGATAGGGTAGAGGATAGGATAGGATAGGATAGAGGATAGGATAGGATAGAAGATAGGATAGGATAGGGTAGAGGATAGGATAGGATAGGATAGAGGATAGGATAGGATAGACGATAGGATAGGATTGAGAATAGGATACGGGATTGGATAGGATACAGCATAGGATAGGATAGAGGATAGTATAGGATAGGATAGGATTGAGGACAGGATAGAGGATAGGATAGAGGATAGTATAGAGGATAGGATAGAGGATAGGATAGAGGATAGGATAGGATCGGGGATACCATAGAGGATAGGATACGATAGAGGATTGGATAGGATACAGCATAGGATTGGATAGAGAATAGAATAGGATAGATGATATTATAGGATAGAGGATAGGATAGGATAGAGGATACGATAGCTGATGGGATAGGATAGACGATAGGATAGGATAGAGGATAGGATAGGATAGAGGATAGGATAGGATAGAGGACAGGATAGGTAATTGGAGAGGATAGAGGATAGGATAGGATAGAGGATAGGATAGGATAGAGGATAGGATAGGATAGAGGATAGGATAGGATAGAGGATAGGATAGGATAGAGGATAGGATAGGATAGAGGATAGGATAGGATAGGATAGGATAGGATAGAGGATAGGATAGGATAGAGGATAAGATAGGATAGACGATAGGATAGGGTAGAGGATAGGATAGGAGAGGATAGGATAGGATACCTAATTGGAGAGGATAGAGGATAGGATAGGATAGAGGATAGGATAGGATAGAGGATAGGATAGGATAGAGGATAGGATAGGATAGAGGATAGGCTAGGATAGAGGATAGGATAGGATAGAGGATAGGATAGGATAGAGGATAGGATAGGATAGAGGATAGGATAGGATAGAGGATAGGATAGGATAGAGGACAGGATAGGATAGAGGATAGGATAGGATAGACGATAGGATAGGATAGAGGATAGGATAGGAGAGGATAGGATAGAATAGAGGATAGGATAGGTTAGAGGATAGGATAGACGATAGGATAGGATAGAGGACAGGATAGGATAGAGGATAGGATAGGAAAGAGGATAGGATAGACGATATGATAGGATAGAGGATAGGATAGGACAGAGGATAGGATAGGGGATTTCATAGGATAGGATAGAGGATAGGCTAGGATAGAGGATAGGATAGAGGATAGGATATAATAGGATAGAGGATAGAATAGGATAGAAGATTGGATAGGATAGAGGATTGGATAGGATAGAGGATAGGATAGGATAGAAGATAGGATAGGATAGGATAGAGGATAGGATAGAGGATAGGATAGGATAGAAGATAGGATAGGATGGGATAGGATAGAGGACAGGATAGGATAGAGGATAGGATAGGATAGAGGATAGGATAGGATAGAGGATAGGATAGGATAGAAGATAGGATAGGATAGGATAGAGGATAGGATAGAGGATAGGATAGGATAGAAGATAGGATAGGATGGGATAGGATAGAGGACAGGATAGGATAGAGGATAGGATAGGATAGAGGATAGGATAGGATAGAGGATAGGATAGAGGATAGGATAGGATAGAGGATACGATAGGATAGAGGATAGGATAGGATAGAGGATAGGATAGGATAGAGGATAGGATAGGATAGAGGACAGGATAGGATAGAGGATAGGATAGGATCGATGATAGGATAGGATAGAGGACAGGATAGGATAGAGGATAGGATAGGAAAGAGGATAGGATAGACGATATGATAGGATAGAGGATAGGATAGGACAGAGGATAGGATAGGGGATTTCATAGGATAGGATAGAGGATAGGCTAGGATAGAGGATAGGATAGAGGATAGGATAGGATAGAGGGTAGGATAGGATAGACGATAGGATAGGATAGAGGATAGGATAGGATAGAGGATAGGATAGGATGGAGGATAGGATAGGATAGAGGATAGGATAGGATAGAGTATAGGATAGGATAGGATAGAGGATATTATAGGATAGAGAATAGGATAGGATAGAGGATAGGATAGGGTAGAGGATAGGATAGGATAGGATAGAGGATAGGATAGGATAGAAGATAGGATAGGATAGGGTAGAGGATAGGATAGGATAGGATAGAGGATAGGATAGGATAGACGATAGGATAGGATTGAGAATAGGATACGGGATTGGATAGGATACAGCATAGGATAGGATAGAGGATAGTATAGGATAGGATAGGATTGAGGACAGGATAGAGGATAGGATAGAGGATAGTATAGAGGATAGGATAGAGGATAGGATAGAGGATAGGATAGGATCGGGGATACCATAGAGGATAGGATACGATAGAGGATTGGATAGGATACAGCATAGGATAGGATAGAGAATAGGATAGTATACAGGATAGGATTGGATAGAGAATAGAATAGGA
The DNA here is from genome assembly GCF_050948215.1 of Halictus rubicundus. Classification (NCBI taxonomy): domain Eukaryota; kingdom Metazoa; phylum Arthropoda; class Insecta; order Hymenoptera; family Halictidae; genus Halictus; species Halictus rubicundus. Next base: position 150,191 of record NW_027488953.1, on the reverse strand, counting down.
TAGATGATATTATAGGATAGAGGATAGGATAGGATAGAGGATACGATAGCTGATGGGATAGGATAGACGATAGGATAGGATAGAGTACAGTATAGGCTAGATGATAGGATAGCAAAGAGTATAGTATAGGATAGAGGATGGGACAGGATAGAGGATAGGATATGATTGAAGATACGATATTATAGAGGATAGGCTAGGATAGAGGATAGGATAGGATAGAATATAGGATAGGATAGAGGATAATATAGGTTAGAGGATAGCATCGGATGGAGAATAGGATAGAGGATAGGATGGAGGATAGGATGTGATAGAGGATAGGATAGGATAGAGGATAGGATAGGATAGAGGATAGGATAGGATAGGGGATAGGATAGGATAGGATAGAGGATGGGACAGAGGATAGGATAGGGGATTGGATAGGATAGAGGATAGGATAGGATTGAGGATAGGATAGGATAGAGGATAGGATAAGATAGAGGATAGAATAGGATTGAGGATAAGATAGGATAGAGGATAGGATAGGATAGAGAATAGGATAGCGGATAGAACAGAGGATAGGATAGGGGATTGGATATAATAGAGGATAGGATAGGATTGAGGATAGGATAGGATAGAGGATAGGATAAGATAAAGGATAGAACAGAGGATAGGATAGGGGATTGGATAGGATAGAGGATAGGATAGGATTGAGGATAGGATAGGATAGAGTATAGGATAAGATAGAGGATAGGATAGAATAGATGATATTATGGGAAAGAGGATAGGATATGATAGAGGATACGATATTGTAGAGGATAGGATAGGATAGAGGATAGGATAGGATAGAGGATACGATAGAGGATTGGATAGTATAAAGGATAGGACAGGATAGCGGACAGGATAGGATAGAGGATAGGATAGGATAGAGGATAGAATAGGATTGAGGATAAGATAGGATAGGGGATAGGATAGGATAGTATACGGGATAGGATAGGATAGAGGATAGTATATTATAGAGGATAGGATAGGATATAGGATAGGACAGAGGATAGGATAGGGGATTGGATAGGATAGAGGATAGGATAGGGGATAGGATAGGATAGAGGATAGGATAGGATAGAGGATAGGATAGGATTTATGCTATTATAGGAAAGAGGATAGGATATGATAGAGGATACGATATTATAGAGGATAGGATAGGATAGAGAATAGGATAGGGGATTGGATAGGATAGAAGATAGGATAGGATAGAGGATAGGATAGGATAGAGGATAGGATAGGGTAGAGGATAGGATAGGATGGAGGATAGGATGGGATAGAGGATAGGATAAGATAGAGGATATGATAGGATAGAGGATAGGATAGGATAGAGGATAGGATAGGATAGAGGATAGGATAGAGGATAGGATAGAGGATAGGATAGAAGATTGGATAGGATAGAGGATATTATAGGATAGACGATAGGATAGGATAGGGGATGGTATAGGATAGAGGATAGGATAGGATGGAGCATAGGATGGGATAAAGGATAGGATACGATAGAGGATAGGATTGGATAGAGGATAGGATAGGATGGAGGATAGGATAGGATAGAGGATAGGATAGGATAGAGGATAGGATAGGATAGAGGATAGGATAGGATACAGGATAGGATAGGATAGAGGATAGGATAGGATAGAGGATAGGATAGGATAGAGGATAGGATAGGATAGAGGACAGGATAGGTAGTTGGAGAGGATAGAGGATAGGATAGGATAGATGCTAGGATAGGATAGGATAGGATAGAGGATAGGATAGGATAGAGGATAGGATAGGATAGGATAGGATAGAGGATAGGATAGGATAGGATAGGATAGAGGATAGGATAGGATAGAGGATAAGATAGCATATACGATAGGATAGGATAGAGGATAGGATAGGAGAGGATAGGATAGGATACCTAATTGGAGAGGATAGATGATAGGATAGGATAGAGGATAGGATAGGATAGAGGATAGGATAGGATAGAGGATAGGATAGGATAGAGGATAGGATAGGATAGAGGATAGGATAGGATAGAGGGTAGGCTAGGATAGAGGATAGGATAGGATAGAGGATAGGATAGGATAGAGGATAGGATAGGATAGAGGATAGGATAGGATAGAGGATAGGATAGGATAGAGGACAGGATAGGAGAGGATAGGATAGGATAGAGGATAGGATAGGATAGAGGATAGGATAGGATAGACGATAGGATAGGATACAGGATAGGATAGGAGAGGATAGGATAGGATAGAGGATAGGATAGGTAGTTGGAGAGGATAGAGGATAGGATAGGATAGAGGCTAGGATAGGATAGGATAGGATAGAGGATAGGATAGGATAGAGGATAGGATAGGATAGGATAGGATAGAGGATAGGATAGGATAGAGGATAAGATAGCATATACGATAGGATAGGATAGAGGATAGGATAGGAGAGGATAGGATAGGATACCTAATTGGAGAGGATAGATGATAGGATAGGATAGAGGATAGGATAGGATAGAGGATAGGATAGGATAGAAGATAGGATAGGATAGGATAGAGGATAGGATAGAGGATAGGATAGGATAGAGGATAGGATAGGATAGAGGATAGGATAGGATAGAGGATAGGATAGGATAGAGGATAGGATAGGATAGAGGACAGGATAGGATAGAGGATAGGATAGGATAGATGATAGGATAGGATAGAGGACAGGATAGGATAGAGGATAGGATAGGAAAGAGGATAGGATAGACGATATGATAGGATAGAGGATAGGATAGGACAGAGGATAGGATAGGGGATTTCATAGGATAGGATAGAGGATAGGCTAGGATAGAGGATAGGATAGAGGATAGGATAGGATAGAGGGTAGGATAGGATAGACGATAGGATAGGATAGAGGATAGGATAGGATAGAGGATAGGATAGGATGGAGGATAGGATAGGATAGAGGATAGGATAGGATAGAGTATAGGATAGGATAGGATAGAGGATATTATAGGATAGAGAATAGGATAGGATAGAGGATAGGATAGGGTAGAGGATAGGATAGGATAGGATAGAGGATAGGATAGGATAGAAGATAGGATAGGATAGGGTAGAGGATAGGATAGGATAGGATAGAGGATAGGATAGGATAGACGATAGGATAGGATTGAGAATAGGATACGGGATTGGATAGGATACAGCATAGGATAGGATAGAGGATAGTATAGGATAGGATAGGATTGAGGACAGGATAGAGGATAGGATAGAGGATAGTATAGAGGATAGGATAGAGGATAGGATAGAGGATAGGATAGGATCGGGGATACCATAGAGGATAGGATACGATAGAGGATTGGATAGGATACAGCATAGGATAGGATAGAGAATAGGATAGTATACAGGATAGGATTGGATAGAGAATAGAATAGGATAGATGATATTATAGGATAGAGGATAGGATAGGATAGAGGATACGATAGCTGATGGGATAGGATAGACGATAGGATAGGATAGAGTACAGTATAGGCTAGATGATAGGATAGCAAAGAGTATAGTATAGGATAGAGGATGGGACAGGATAGAGGATAGGATATGATTGAAGATACGATATTATAGAGGATAGGCTAGGATAGAGGATAGGATAGGATAGAATATAGGATAGGATAGAGGATAATATAGGTTAGAGGATAGCATCGGATGGAGAATAGGATAGAGGATAGGATGGAGGATAGGATGTGATAGAGGATAGGATAGGATAGAGGATAGGATAGGATAGAGGATAGGATAGGATAGGGGATAGGATAGGATAGGATAGAGGATGGGACAGAGGATAGGATAGGGGATTGGATAGGATAGAGGATAGGATAGGATTGAGGATAGGATAGGATAGAGGATAGGATAAGATAGAGGATAGAATAGGATTGAGGATAAGATAGGATAGAGGATAGGATAGGATAGAGAATAGGATAGCGGATAGAACAGAGGATAGGATAGGGGATTGGATATAATAGAGGATAGGATAGGATTGAGGATAGGATAGGATAGAGGATAGGATAAGATAAAGGATAGAACAGAGGATAGGATAGGGGATTGGATAGGATAGAGGATAGGATAGGATTGAGGATAGGATAGGATAGAGTATAGGATAAGATAGAGGATAGGATAGAATAGATGATATTATGGGAAAGAGGATAGGATATGATAGAGGATACGATATTGTAGAGGATAGGATAGGATAGAGGATAGGATAGGATAGAGGATACGATAGAGGATTGGATAGTATAAAGGATAGGACAGGATAGCGGACAGGATAGGATAGAGGATAGGATAGGATAGAGGATAGAATAGGATTGAGGATAAGATAGGATAGGGGATAGGATAGGATAGTATACGGGATAGGATAGGATAGAGGATAGTATATTATAGAGGATAGGATAGGATATAGGATAGGACAGAGGATAGGATAGGGGATTGGATAGGATAGAGGATAGGATAGGGGATAGGATAGGATAGAGGATAGGATAGGATAGAGGATAGGATAGGATTTATGCTATTATAGGAAAGAGGATAGGATATGATAGAGGATACGATATTATAGAGGATAGGATAGGATAGAGAATAGGATAGGGGATTGGATAGGATAGAAGATAGGATAGGATAGAGGATAGGATAGGATAGAGGATAGGATAGGGTAGAGGATAGGATAGGATGGAGGATAGGATGGGATAGAGGATAGGATAAGATAGAGGATATGATAGGATAGAGGATAGGATAGGATAGAGGATAGGATAGGATAGAGGGTACGATGAGACAGAGGATAGGATAGGATAGAGGATATTATGGCATATATGATGGGATAGGATAGAGGATAGGATACGATAGAGAATGGGATTCGATAGAGGATTCGATAGGATAGAGGATAGGATAGGATAGAGGATAGGATAGGATAGAGTACAGGATAGGATAGAGGATTTTATAGCATATAGGATTCGATAGGATAGAGGATAGGATACGATAGCGGACAGGATAGGATAGAGGATAGGATACAGGATAGGATAGAAGATTGGATAGGATAGAGGATATTATAGGATAGACGATAGGATAGGATAGAGGACGGTATAGGATAGAGGATAGGATAGGATAGAGGATATTATAGGGTAGAGGATAGGATAGGATGGAGGATAGGATGGGATAGAGGATAGGATAAGATAGAGGATATGATAGGATAGAGGATAGGATAGAGGATAGGATAGGATGGAGGATAGGATAGGATAGAGGGTAGGATAGGATATAGGATAGGATGGGATAGACGATAGGATAGGATAGATGGTAGGATAGGATAGAGGATAGGATAGAGGATAGGATAGAGGATAGGATAGAAGATTGGATAGGATAGAGGATATTATAGGATAGACGATAGGATAGGATAGGGGATGGTATAGGATAGAGGATAGGATAGGATGGAGCATAGGATGGGATAAAGGATAGGATACGATAGAGGATAGGATTGGATAGAGGATAGGATAGGATGGAGGATAGGATAGGATAGAGGATAGGATAGGATAGAGGATAGGATAGGATAGAGGACAGGATAGGTAGTTGGAGAGGATAGAGGATAGGATAGGATAGAGGCTAGGATAGGATAGGATAGGATAGAGGATAGGATAGGATAGAGGATAGGATAGGATAGGATAGGATAGAGGCTAGGATAGGATAGGATAGGATAGAGGATAGGATAGGATAGAGGATAGGATAGGATAGGATAGGATAGAGGATAGGATAGGATAGAGGATAAGATAGCATATACGATAGGATAGGATAGAGGATAGGATAGGAGAGGATAGGATAGGATACCTAATTGGAGAGGATAGATGATAGGATAGGATAGAGGATAGGATAGGATAGATGATAGGATAGGATAGAGGATAGGATAGGATAGAGGGTAGGCTAGGATAGAGGATAGGATAGGATAGAGGATAGGATAGGATAGAGGACAGGATAGGATAGAGGATAGGATAGGATAGAGGATAGGATAGGATAGAGGACAGGATAGGATAGAGGATAGGATAGGATAGACGATAGGATAGGATAGAGGATAGGATAGGAGAGGATAGGATAGGATAGAGGATAGGATAGGATAGAGGATAGGATAGGATAGACGATAGGATAGGATACAGGATAGGATAGGAGAGGATAGGATAGGATAGAGGATAGGATAGGATAGAGGATAGGATAGGATAGACGATAGGATAGGATTGAGGATAGGATATGATAGAGGATAGGATAGGATGGAGGATAGGTTGGATAGAGGATAGGATAGGATGGAGGATAGAATAGGATGAAGGATAGGATACGATAGAGGATAGGATTGGATAGAGGATAGGATAGGTTGAGGGATAGGATAGGATGTAGGATAGGATGGGATAGAGGATACGATAAGATAGAGGATAGGATAGATGGTAGGATACGATAGAGGATAGGATAGGATGGAGGATAGGATGGGATAGAGGATACGATAAAATAGAGGATAGGATAGGATAGAGGATAGGATAAGATAAAGGATAGGATACGATAGAGGATAGGATTGGATAGAGGATAGGATAGGATGGAGGATACGATAAGATAGAGGATAGGATAGGATAGAGCATAGGATATGGTAGAGGATAGGATAGATGGTAGGATACGATAGAGGATAGGAGAGGATGGAGGATTGGATGGGATAGAGGATATGATAAGATAGAGGATAGGATAGGATAGAGGATAGGATATGATAGAGGATAGGATAGGATACATGGTAGGTTACGGTAGAGGATATGATAGGATAGAGGATAGTATAGGATAGAGGATAGGATTGGATGGATGATAGGATGGGTTAGAGGGTAGGATAAGATAGAGGATAGGATAGGATAGAGGATAGGATAGGATAGAGGAATGGGATAGGATAGAGGATAGGATAGGATAGAGGATAGGATAGAGGATAGGATAGAGGATAGGATAGAGGATCGGATAGAGGATAGGATAGAAGATTGGATAGGATAGAGTATATTATAGGATAGACGATAGGATAGGATAGAGGATGGTATAGGATAGAGGATAGGATAGGATAGAGGATAGGATAACGTAGAGGATAGGATAGGATGGAGGATAGGATGGGATAGAGGATAGGATAAGATAGAGGATATGATAGGATAGAGGATAGGATAGGATAGAGGATAGGATAGGATGGAGGATAGGATGGGATAGAGGATACGATAAGATAGAGGATAGGATAGGATAGAGGATAGGTTAGGATAGAGGATAGGATATGATAGAGGATAGGATACAGGATAGGATAGGATAGAGGATAGGATAGGATAGAGGGTAGGATAGGATAGAGGATTGGATAGGATAGAGGATAGGATATGATAGAGGATAGGGTAGATGGTAGGATACGATAGAGGATAGGATAGGATGGAGGATAGGATGGGATAGAGGATATGATACGATAGAGGATAGCATAGGATGGAGGATAGGATGGGATAGAGGATACGGTAAAATAGAGGATAGGATAGGATAGAGGATAGGATAAGATAAAGGATAGGATACGATAGAGGATAGGATTGGATAGAGGATAGGATAGGATGGAGGATACGATAAGATAGAGGATAGGATAAGATAGAGCATAGGATATGATAGAGGATAGGATAGGATGGAGGATAGGATGGGATAGAGGATACGATAAGATAGAGGATAGGATAGGATAGAGGATAGGATACGATAGAGGATAGGATTGGATAGAGGATAGGATAGGATGGAGGATAGAATAGGATGAAGGATAGGATACGATAGAGGATAGGATTGGATAGAGGATAGGATAGGTTGAGGGATAGGATAGGATGTAGGATAGGATGGGATAGAGGATACGATAAGATAGAGGATAGGATAGATGGTAGGATACGATAGAGGATAGGATAGGATGGAGGATAGGATGGGATAGAGGATACGATAAAATAGAGGATAGGATAGGATAGAGGATAGGATAAGATAAAGGATAGGATACGATAGAGGATAGGATTGGATAGAGGATAGGATAGGATGGAGGATACGATAAGATAGAGGATAGGATAGGATAGAGCATAGGATATGGTAGAGGATAGGATAGATGGTAGGATACGATAGAGGATAGGAGAGGATGGAGGATTGGATGGGATAGAGGATATGATAAGATAGAGGATAGGATAGGATAGAGGATAGGATATGATAGAGGATAGGATAGGATACATGGTAGGTTACGGTAGAGGATAGGATAGGATAGAGGATAGTATAGGATAGAGGATAGGATTGGATGGATGATAGGATGGGTTAGAGGGTAGGATAAGATAGAGGATAGGATAGGATAGAGGATAGGATAGGATAGAGGAATGGGATAGGATAGAGGATAGGATAGGATAGAGGATAGGATAGAGGATAGGATAGAGGATAGGATAGAGGATCGGATAGAGGATAGGATAGAAGATTGGATAGGATAGAGTATATTATAGGATAGACGATAGGATAGGATAGAGGATGGTATAGGATAGAGGATAGGATAGGATAGAGGATAGGATAACGTAGAGGATAGGATAGGATGGAGGATAGGATGGGATAGAGGATAGGATAAGATAGAGGATATGATAGGATAGAGGATAGGATAGGATAGAGGATAGGATAGGATGGAGGATAGGATGGGATAGAGGATACGATAAGATAGAGGATAGGATAGGATAGAGGATAGGTTAGGATAGAGGATAGGATATGATAGAGGATAGGATAGGATACAGGATAGGATAGGATAGAGGATAGGATAGGATAGAGGGTAGGATAGGATAGAGGATTGGATAGGATAGAGGATAGGATATGATAGAGGATAGGGTAGATGGTAGGATACGATAGAGGATAGGATAGGATGGAGGATAGGATGGGATAGAGGATATGATAAGATAGAGGATAGGATAGGATAGAGGATAGGATACGATAGAGAATGGGATACGATAGAGGATTCGATAGGATAGAGGATAGGATAGGATGGAGGATAGGATAGGATGGAGGATAGGATGGGACAGAGGATATGATAAGATAGAGGATAGGATAGGACGGAGGATAGGATATGATAGAGGATAGGATAGGATACATGGTAGGATACGGTAGAGGATAGGATAGGATAGAGGATAGTATAGGATAGAGGATAGGATTGGATGGATGTTAGGATGCGTTAGAGGATAGGATAATATAGAGGATAGGATAGGATAGAGGATAGGATAGGATAGAGGAATGGGATAGGATAGAGGATAGGATACGATAGCGGATGGGATAGAATAGAGGATAGGATAGGATAGAGGATAGGAAAGGATAGAGGATAGGATTGGATAGAGGGTAGGATGAGACAGAGGACAGGATAGGATAGAGGATATTATGGCATATAGGTTGGGATAGGATAGAGGATAGAATAGGATAGAGGATAGGATAAGACAAAGGATAGGATACGATACAGGATAGGATTGGATAGAGGATAGGATAGGATGGAGGATAGGATAGAGGATAGGATAGGATAGGATAGAGGATAGGATATGACAGAGGATAGGATAGGATACAGGATAGGATAAGAAAGAGGATACGATAGGATAGAGGGTAGGATAGGATAGAGGATAGGATAGGATAGATGATAGGATATGATAGAGGATAGGGTAGATGGTAGGATACGATAGAGGATAGGATAGGATGGAGGATAGGAAAGGATAGTGGATAGGTTAGGATGGAGGATAGGATAAAATGGAGGATAGGATAGGATAGAGGATAGGATGGGATAGAGGATAGGATAGGATAAAGGATAGGATACGATAGAGGACAGGATAGGATAGAGGATAGGATAGGATAGAGGATATGATAGGATAGAGGGTAGCATAGGATGGAGGAATAGGATAGGATAGAGGATAGGATGGGATAGAGGATATGATAAGATAGAGGATAGGATAGGACATAGGATAGGATATGATAGAGGATACGTTTTGATAGAGGGTAGAATAGGATAGAGGATAGGAAAGGATAGTGGATAGGTTAGGATGGAGGATAGGATAAAATGGAGGATAGGATAGGATAGAGGATAGGATGGGATAGAGGATAGGATAGGATAAAGGATAGGATACGATAGAGGACAGGATAGGATAGAGGATAGGATAGGATAGAGGATATGATAGGATAGAGGGTAGCATAGGATGGAGGAATAGGATAGGATAGAGGATAGGATGGGATAGAGGATATGATAAGATAGAGGATAGGATAGGACATAGGATAGGATATGATAGAGGATACGTTTTGATAGAGGGTAGAATAGGATAGAGGATAGGAAAGGATAGTGGATAGGTTAGGATGGAGGATAGGATAAAATGGAGGATAGGATAGGATAGAGGATAGGATGGGATAGAGGATAGGATAGGATAAAGGATAGGATACGATAGAGGACAGGATAGGATAGAGGATAGGATAGGATAGAGGATATGATAGGATAGAGGGTAGCATAGGATGGAGGAATAGGATAGGATAGAGGATAGGATACGATAAAGGATAGAATAGGACAGAGGATAGGATAGGATAAAGGATAGGATAGGATAGAGGATAGGATAGGATAGAGGATAGGATAGGATGGAGGATAGGATAGGATAGAGGATACGTTTTGATAGAGGATAGGATAGGATAGAGGATAGGCTTGGATAGAGGGTAGAATAGGATAGAGGATTTTATAGGATATAGGATAGGATAGAATAGAGAATAGGATAGGATAGAGGATATTATGGCATATAGGATGGGATAGGATAGAGGACAGGATACGATAGAGGCTGGGATACGATAGAGGATAGGATAGGATAGAGGATTGTATAGGATAGAGGATAGGATAGGATAGAGGACACGATATGATAGAGGATAGGATAGGATAGAGGCTAGGATAGGATAGGATAGGATAGAGGATAGGATAGGATAGAGGATAGGATAGGATAGGATAGGATAGAGGATAGGATAGGATAGAGGATAGGATAGGATAGAAGATAGGATAGGATAGGATAGAGGATAGGATAGAGGATAGGATAGGATAGAGGATAGGATAGGATAGAGGATAGGATAGGATAGAGGATAGGATAGGATAGAGGATAGGATAGGATAGAGGACAGGATAGGATAGAGGATAGGATAGGATAGATGATAGGATAGGATAGAGGACAGGATAGGATAGAGGATAGGATAGGAAAGAGGATAGGATAGACGATATGATAGGATAGAGGATAGGATAGGACAGAGGATAGGATAGGGGATTTCATAGGATAGGATAGAGGATAGGCTAGGATAGAGGATAGGATAGAGGATAGGATAGGATAGAGGGTAGGATAGGATAGACGATAGGATAGGATAGAGGATAGGATAGGATAGAGGATAGGATAGGATGGAGGATAGGATAGGATAGAGGATAGGATAGGATAGAGTATAGGATAGGATAGGATAGAGGATATTATAGGATAGAGAATAGGATAGGATAGAGGATAGGATAGGGTAGAGGATAGGATAGGATAGGATAGAGGATAGGATAGGATAGAAGATAGGATAGGATAGGGTAGAGGATAGGATAGGATAGGATAGAGGATAGGATAGGATAGACGATAGGATAGGATTGAGAATAGGATACGGGATTGGATAGGATACAGCATAGGATAGGATAGAGGATAGTATAGGATAGGATAGGATTGAGGACAGGATAGAGGATAGGATAGAGGATAGTATAGAGGATAGGATAGAGGATAGGATAGAGGATAGGATAGGATCGGGGATACCATAGAGGATAGGATACGATAGAGGATTGGATAGGATACAGCATAGGATAGGATAGAGAATAGGATAGTATACAGGATAGGATTGGATAGAGAATAGAATAGGATAGATGATATTATAGGATAGAGGATAGGATAGGATAGAGGATACGATAGCTGATGGGATAGGATAGACGATAGGATATGATTGAAGATACGATATTATAGAGGATAGGCTAGGATAGAGGATAGGATAGGATAGAATATAGGATAGGATAGAGGATAATATAGGTTAGAGGATAGCATCGGATGGAGAATAGGATAGAGGATAGGATGGAGGATAGGATGTGATAGAGGATAGGATAGGATAGAGGATAGGATAGGATAGAGGATAGGATAGGATAGGGGATAGGATAGGATAGGATAGAGGATGGGACAGAGGATAGGATAGGGGATTGGATAGGATAGAGGATAGGATAGGATTGAGGATAGGATAGGATAGAGGATAGGATAAGATAGAGGATAGAATAGGATTGAGGATAAGATAGGATAGAGGATAGGATTGGATAGAGAATAGGATAGCAGATAGAACAGAGGATAGGATAGGGGATTGGATATAATAGAGGATAGGATAGGATTGAGGATAGGATAGGATAGAGGATAGGATAAGATAAAGGATAGAACAGAGGATAGGATAGGGGATTGGATCGGATAGAGGATAGGATAGGATTGAGGATAGGATAGGATAGAGTATAGGATAAGATAGAGGATAGGATAGAATAGATGATATTATGGGAAAGAGGATAGGATATGATAGAGGATACGATATTGTAGAGGATAGGATAGGATAGAGGATAGGATAGGATAGAGGATACGATAGAGGATTGGATAGTATAAAGGATAGGACAGGATAGCGGACAGGATAGGATAGAGGATAGGATAGGATAGAGGATAGAATAGGATTGAGGATAAGATAGGATAGGGGATAGGATAGGATAGTATACGGGATAGGATAGGATAGAGGATAGTATATTATAGAGGATAGGATAGGATATAGGATAGGACAGAGGATAGGATAGGGGATTGGATAGGATAGAGGATAGGATAGGGGATAGGATAGGATAGAGGATAGGATAGGATAGAGGATAGGATAGGATTTATGCTATTATAGGAAAGAGGATAGGATATGATAGAGGATACGATATTATAGAGGATAGGATAGGATAGAGAATAGGATAGGGGATTGGATAGGATAGAAGATAGGATAGGATAGAGGATAGGATAGGATAGAGGATAGGATAGGGTAGAGGATAGGATAGGATGGAGGATAGGATGGGATAGAGGATAGGATAAGATAGAGGATATGATAGGATAGAGGATAGGATAGGATAGAGGATAGGATAGGATAGAGGGTACGATGAGACAGAGGATAGGATAGGATAGAGGATATTATGGCATATATGATGGGATAGGATAGAGGATAGGATACGATAGAGAATGGGATTCGATAGAGGATTCGATAGGATAGAGGATAGGATAGGATAGAGGATAGGATAGGATAGAGTACAGGATAGGATAGAGGATTTTATAGCATATAGGATTCGATAGGATAGAGGATAGGATACGATAGCGGACAGGATAGGATAGAGGATAGGATACAGGATAGGATAGAAGATTGGATAGGATAGAGGATATTATAGGATAGACGATAGGATAGGATAGAGGACGGTATAGGATAGAGGATAGGATAGGATAGAGGATATTATAGGGTAGAGGATAGGATAGGATGGAGGATAGGATGGGATAGAGGATAGGATAAGATAGAGGATATGATAGGATAGAGGATAGGATAGAGGATAGGATAGGATGGAGGATAGGATAGGATAGAGGGTAGGATAGGATATAGGATAGGATGGGATAGACGATAGGATAGGATAGATGGTAGGATAGGATAGAGGATAGGATAGAGGATAGGATAGAGGATAGGATAGAAGATTGGATAGGATAGAGGATATTATAGGATAGACGATAGGATAGGATAGGGGATGGTATAGGATAGAGGATAGGATAGGATGGAGCATAGGATGGGATAAAGGATAGGATACGATAGAGGATAGGATTGGATAGAGGATAGGATAGGATGGAGGATAGGATAGGATAGAGGATAGGATAGGATAGAGGATAGGATAGGATAGAGGATAGCATATGATAGAGGGTAGGAAAGGATAGAGGATAGGATTGGATAGAGGGTAGAATAGGATACAGGATAGGATTGCATAGAGGATAGCATGAGGCAGAGGATAGGATAGGATAGAGGATAGCATAGGTTAGAGGAATAGGAGAGGATAAAGGATAGGATACGATAGAGGATAGGATTGGATAAAGGATAGGCTGGGGTAGAGGATAGGATAGGATACAGGATAGGATAGGATAGAGGATAGGATAGGATAGAGGATAGGATAGGATGGAGGATAGGCTGGAATAATGGATAGGATGGAGGATAGGCTGGAATAATGGATAGGATGAGATAGAGGATAGGATAGGATAGGATAGAGGATAGGATATGATAGAGGATAGGATAGGATACAGGATAGGATAGGATAGAGGATAGGATAGGATAGAGGGTAGGATAGGATAGAGGATAGGATGGGATAGACGGTAGGATACGATAGGGGATAGGATACGATAGAGGATAGAATAGTATAGGGCATAGGATAAGATAAAGGATAGGATACGATAGAGGATAGGATTGGATAGAGGATAGGATAGGATGGAGGATAGGGTAGGATGTAGGATATAATGGGATAGAGGATTTTATAGGATATAGGATAGGATAGGATAGAGGATAGGGTACGATAGAGGAGGGGATTGGATAGAGGATAGGATATAGGATAGGATAGAGGATTGGATAGGATAGAGGATAGTATTGGATAGAGTAAAGGACAGGATAGAGGACAGTATAGGATAGAGGATAGGATAGGATAGAGGATAGGATAGAGAATAGCATAGGACAGAGGATAGGATAGAGGATAGGATATGGGATTGTATAGGATAGAGGCTAGGGTACGATAGAGGATCATATAGGATAGTGGATGGGGTAGGATAGAGGATAGGATAGGATACAGGATAGGATAGGACAGAGGATAGGAAAGGATAGATGATATGATAGGATCAAGGATAGGATAGGATAAGTGATAGGATAGGACAGAGGAAAGGATAGGATAGAGGATAGGATAGGATAGAGGATAGGATAGCACAGAGGGTATGATAGGACAGAGAATAGGATAGGATAGGGTATAGGATAGGATAGAGGATTTTCTAGGATATAGGATAGGATAGAATAGAGGATAGGATAGCATAGAGGATACTATGGCATATCGGATGGGATAGGATAGAGGATAGGATACGATAGAGGATGGGATACGATAGAGGATAGGATAGGACAGAGGATTGTATAGGATAGAGGATAGGATAGGATAGAGGATAGGATAGGATAGGGGATAGGATAGGATTGATGATAGGATAGGATAGAAGATTGGATAGGACAGAGGATATTATAGGATAGACGATAGGATAGGATAGAGATGGTATAGGATAGAGGATAGGATAGGATAGAGGATAGGATAGGGTAGAGGATTTTATAGGATATAGGATAGGATAGAGGATAGGATAGGATACATGGTAGGATACGGTAGAGGATAGGATAGGATAGAGGATAGGATAGGATGGAGGATAGGCTGGAATAATGGATAGGATGGAGGATAGGCTGGAATAATGGATAGGATGAGATAGAGGATAGGATAGGATAGGATAGAGGATAGGATATGATAGAGGATAGGATAGGATACAGGATATGATAGGATAGAGGATAGGATAGGATAGAGGGTAGGATAGGATAGAGGATAGGATGGGATAGACGGTAGGATACGATAGGGGACACTATACGATAGAGGATAGAATAGTATAGAGCATAGGATAAGATAAAGGATAGGATACGATAGAGGATAGGATTGGATAGAGGATAGGATAGGATGGAGGATAGGATAGGATGTACGATATAATTGGATAGAGGATTTTATAGGATATAGGATAGGATAGGATATAGTATAGGGTACGATAGAGGAGGGGATTGGATAGAGGATAGGATATAGGATAGGATAGAGGATTGGATAGGATGGATGGTAGGGTATTATCGAGGATAGGTTAGGATAAATGATACGATAAGATAGAGGATAGGATAGGATAGAGGATAGGATATGATAGAGGAAAGGATAGGAAAGTGGATAGGATAGGATGGTTGATAGGATAGAGGATAGGATAGAGGATTGGATAGGATAGAGGACAGGATAGGATAGAGGATAGGATAGGATAGCAGATCATATAGGATAGAGGATAGGGTAGGATAGAGGATAGGATAGGATACATGATAGGATACGATAGAGGATAGGATATAATACAGGATAGGATAGGATAGAGGATAGGTTAGGATAGAGGATAGAATAGGATAGAGGATAGGATAGGATAAAGGATAGGATACGATAGAGGATAGAATAGGATAAAAGATAGGATATTATAGGGGATAGAATAGGATAGAGGATAGGATAGGATGGAGGATAGGATGGAATAGAGGATAGGATGAGCTAGAGGATAGGATAGGATAGAGGATAGGATAGGATAGAGGATAGGAAGGGATAGAGGATAGGATAGGATTGAAGAGAGGATAGGAGAAAGGGTAGGATACGATAGAGGATAGGATTGGATAAATGATAGGAAAGGATGGAGGATAGGATAGGATAGAGGATAGGACACGATAGAGGATAGAATAGGATAGAAGAGAGGATAGGATAAAGGATAGGGTACGATAGAGGATAGGATTGGATAGAGGATAGGATAGGATGGAGGATAGGTTAGGATGGAGAATAGGATGGAATAGAGGATACGATAAGATAGAGGATAGGATAGGATAGAGGATAGGTTATGGTAGAGGATAGGATAGGATAGAGGATAGAATAGGATAAAAGATAGGATATTATAGGGGATAGAATAGGATAGAGGATAGGATAGGATGGAGGATAGGATGGAATAGAGGATAGGATGAGCTAGAGGATAGGATAGGATAGAGGATAGGATAGGATAGAGGATAGGAAGGGATAGAGGATAGGATAGGATTGATGGTAGGACACGATAGAGGATAGGTTACGATAGAGGATAGAAGAGGATAGAGAATAGGATAGGGCAGAGGATAGGATAGGAGAGAGGATATAATATGGGATTTTATAGGACAGAGGATAGGATACGATAGATGACACGATAGGGTAGAGGATAGGATAGGATAGAGAATAGGATAGCGGATTGGATAGGATAGTGGATAGGATAGGGATTGGATACTATAGAGGATAGGATAGGGGATTGGATAGGATAGAGGATAGGATATAATACAGTATAGGATAGGGTTGAGGATAGGACGGGATAGAGGATAGGATAGAGGATTGGATAGTATAGAGGATAGGATACGAGAGAGGATGGGATAGGATAGAGGATAGGATAGAGAATAGGATAGGACCGAGGATAGGATAGGATAGAGGATACGATATAGGATTGGATAGGATACAGAAGAGGATACGATAGAGGATAGGGTAAGATTGGATAGAGAATAGGATGGGCTAGAGGATAGGATAGGATAGAGGATAGGATAGGATAGAGGATAGGATAGGATAGAGGATAGGATAGGATAGAGGATAGGATAGGATAGAGGATAGGATAGGATAGAGGATAGGATAGGATAGAGGATAGGATAGGGTAGAGGATAGGATAGGATAGAGGATAGGATAGGATAGAGGATAGGATAGAGGATAGGATAGAGGATAGGATAGGATAGAGGATAGGATAGGATAGAGGATAGAGTAGGATAGAGGATAGGATAGGATAGAGGACACGATATGATAGAGGATAGGATAGGATAGATGGTAGGATACGATAGCGGATAGGATAGGATGGAGGATAGGATGGTATAGATGATAGGATAAGATAGAGGATAGGATAGCACAGAGGGTATGATAGGACAGAGAATAGGATAGGATAGAGTATAGGATAGGATAGAGGATTTTATAGGATATAGGATAGGATAGAATAGAGGATAGGATAGCATAGAGGATACTATGGCATATCGGATGGGATAGGATAGAGGATAGGATACGATAGAGGATGGGATACGATAGAGGATAGGATAGGACAGAGGATTGTATAGGATAGAGGATAGGATAGGATAGAGGATAGGATAGGATAGAGGATAGGATAGGATGGAGGATAGGTTAGGATGGAGAATAGGATGGGATAGAGGATACGATAAGATAGAGGATAGGATAGGATAGAGGATAGGTTATGGTAGAGGATAGGATAGGATAGATCGTAGGATACGATAGAGGATGGGATACGATAGAGGATAGGATAGGACAGAGGATCATATAGGATAGAGGATAGGGTAGGATAGAGGATAGGATAGGATACAGGATAGGATAGGATAGACTATAGGATACGATAGATGATACGATAGGATCAAGGATAGGATAGGATAAATGATAGGATAGGATAGAGTATATGGTAGGATAGCGGATAGGATAGGATAGAGGATAGGATAGGATAGAGGATAGGATAGGATACAGGATAGGATAGGATAGAGGATAGGATAGGATAGAGGATACGATATAGGATTGGATAGGATACAGAAGAGGATACGATAGAGGATAGGGTAAGATTGGATAGAGAATAGGATGGGCTAGAGGATAGGATAGGATAGAGGATAGGATAGGATAGAGGATAGGATAGGATAGAGGATAGGATAGGATAGAGGATAGGATAGGATAGAGGATAGGATAGGATAGAGGATAGGATAGGGTAGAGGATAGGATAGGATAGAGGATAGGATAGGACAGAGGATAGGATAGAGGATAGGATAGAGGATAGGATAGGATAGAGGATAGGATAGGATAGAGGATAGGGTAGGATAGAGGATAGGATAGGATTGAGGATAGGATAGGATAGAGGATAGGATAGGATGGATGGTAGGGTATTATCGAGGATAGGTTAGGATAAATGATACGATAAGATAGAGGATAGGATAGGATAGAGGATAGGATATGATAGAGGAAAGGATAGGAAAGTGGATAGGATAGGATGGTTGATAGTATAGAGGATAGGATAGAGGATTGGATAGGATAGAGGACAGGATAGGATAGAGGATAGGATAGGATAGAAGATCATATAGGATAGAGGATAGGGTAGGATAGAGGATAGGATAGGATACATGATAGGATACGATAGAGGATAGGATATAATACAGGATAGGATAGGATAGAGGATAGGTTAGGATAGAGGATATGATAGGCGATTTGATAGGATAGAGGATAGAATAGGATAGAAGAGAGGATAGGATAAAGGATAGGGTACGATAGAGGATAGGATTGGATAGAGGACAGGATAGGATGGAGGATAGGTTAGGATGGAGAATAGGATGGGATAGAGGATACGATAAGATAGAGGATAGGATAGGAAAGAGGATAGGTTATGGTAGAGGATAGGATAGGATAGATCGTAGGATACGATAGAGGATAGGATAGGATAGAGGATTGGATACGATAGAGGATAGGATAGGATGGAGGATAGGATGGGATAGAGGATAGAACAGGATAGATGGTAGGATACGATAGAGGATAGGATACGATAGAGGATACAATAGGATAGAGGATTGTATAGGATAGAGGATAGGATAGGAAAGGATAGTGGATAGGTTAGGATGGAGGATAGGATGGGATAGAGGATAGGATAAAATGGAGGATAGGATAGGATAGAGGATAGGATAGGATAAAGGATAGGATACGATAGAGGATAGGATTCGATAGAGGATAGGATAGGATAGAGGATAGGCTTGGATAGAGGGTAGAATAGGATAGAGGATAGGATAGGATAGAGGATAGGATAGGATAGGGCAGTGGATAGGATAGAGGATAGGATAGGATAGAGGATAGTATAGGATATAGTATAGGATAGGATAGAGGACAGGATAGGTTGGAGGATAGGATTGAATATAGTATAGGATACGACAGATGGTAGGATATGACAGAGGATAGGATATGATAGAGTATAGGATAGGATAGAGGATTTTATAGGATATAGGATAGGATAGAATAGAGGATAGGATAGGATAGAGGATATTATGGCATATAGGATGGGATAGAATAGAGGACAGGATACGATAGAGGATGGGATACGATACAGGATAGGATAGGATAGAGGATTGTATAGGATAGAGGATAGGATAGGATAGAGGATAGTATAGATTAGGGGATAGTATAGGATTGATGATAGGATAGGATAGTAGATTGGATAGGATAGTAGATTGGATAGGATAGAGGATATTATAGGATAGACGATAGGATAGGATAAAAGATGGTATAGGATAGAGGATAGGATATGGTAGAGGATAGTATAGGATTGAGGATAGGATTGGATAGAGGATAGGATAGGGGATTGGATACGATAGAGCATACGATAGGATTGAGTATAGGATAGGATAGGATAGAGGATAGGATAGGATAGAGGATAGTATAGGTTGGAGGATAAGATGGGATGGAGGATAGGATGGGATAGAGGATACGATAAGATACAGGATAGGATTGGATAGAGGATACGATATGACAGAGGATAGCGTAGGATAGATGGTAGGATACGATAGAGGACAGGATAGGATAGAGAATAGGATGGGATAGAGGATAGAATAGGATAGAGGATAGGATAGGATAAAGGATAGGATACGATAGAGGATAGAATAGGATAAAAGATAGGATATTATAGGGGATAGAATAGGATAGAGGATAGGATAGGATGGAGGATAGGATGGAATAGAGGATAGGATGAGCTAGAGGATAGGATAGGATAGAGGATAGGATAGGATAGAGGATAGGAAGGGATAGAGGATAGGATAGGATTGATGGTAGGACACGATAGAGGATAGGTTACGATAGAGGATAGAAGAGGATAGAGAATAGGATAGGGCAGAGGATAGGATAGGAGAGAGGATATAATATGGGATTTTATAGGATAGAGGATAGGATACGATAGATGACACGATAGGGTAGAGGATAGGATAGGATAGAGAATAGGATAGCGGATTGGATAGGATAGTGGATAGGATAGGGATTGGATACTATAGAGGATAGGATAGGGGATTGGATAGGATAGAGGATAGGATATAATACAGTATAGGATAGGGTTGAGGATAGGACGGGATAGAGGATAGGATAGAGGATTGAATAGTATAGAGGATAGGATACGATAGAGGATAGGATAGGATAGAGGATAGGATAGAGAATAGGATAGGACCGAGGATAGGATAGGATAGAGGATAGGATATGGGATTGTATAGGATAGAGGATAGGATACGATAGAGGATCATATAGGATAGAGGATAGGGTAGGATAGAGGATAGGATAGGATACAGGATAGGATAGGATAGACGATAGGATACGATAGATGATACGATAGGATCAAGGATAGGATAGGATAAATGATAGGATAGGATAGAGTATATGATAGGATAGCGGATAGGATAGGATAGAGGATAGGATAGGATAGAGGATAGGATAGGATACAGGATAGGATAGGATAGAGGATAGGATAGGATAGAGGATACGATATAGGATTGGATAGGATACAGAAGAGGATACGAAAGAGGATAGGGTAAGATTGGATAGAGAATAGGATGGGCTAGAGGATAGGATAGGATAGAGGATAGGATAGGATAGAGGATAGGATAGGATAGAGGATAGGATAGGATAGAGGATAGGATAGAGGATAGGATAGGATAGAGGATAGGATAGGATAGAGGATAGGATAGGATAGAGGATAGGATAGGATAGAGGATAGGATAGGATAGAGGATAGGATAGGATAGAGGATAGGATAGAGGATAGGATAGAGGATAGGATAGGATAGAGGATAGGATAGGATAGAGGATAGGGTAGGATAGAGGATAGGATAGGATAGAGGATACGATATAGGATTGGATAGGATACAGAAGAGGATACGATAGAGGATAGGGTAGGATTGGATAGAGAATAGGATGGGCTAGAGGATAGGATAGGATAGAGGATAGGATAGGACAGAGGATAGGATAGGATAGAGGATAGGATAGGATAGAGGATAGGATAGGATAGAGGATAGGATAGAATAGAGGATAGGATAGGATAGAGGATAGGATAGGATAGAGGATAGGATAGGATAAAGGATAGGATAGGATAGAGGATAGGATAGGATAGAGGATAGGGTAGGATAGGATAGAGGATAGCATAGACGATAGGATAGGATAGGATAGAGGATAGGACATAGGATTGGATAGGATAGAGAATAGGAGACGATAGAGGATAGTATAGGATTGGATAGAGAATAGGATGGGATAGCGGATAGCACAGGATAGAGGACAGGATAGGATAGAGAATAGGATAGGATAGATGATATCATAGGAAAGAGGATAGGATATGATACAGGATACAATATTATAGAGGATAGGATAGGATAGAGGATCGGATAGGATAGACGATAGGATAGGATAGAGGATAGTATAGGATAGAGGATAGGATAGGATACAGGACAGGATAGGATAGAGGATAGGATAGGATAGAGGATACGATATAAGATTGGATAGGATACAGAAGAGGATACGATAGAGGATAGGGTAGGATTGGATAGAGGATATGATAGGATAGAGGATAGGATAGGATAGAGGATAGGGTAGGATAGAGGATAGGATAGGATAGGGGATAGGATAGGATAGAGAATAGGATTGGATAGATGATATTATAGGAAGGAGGATAGGATAGGATAGAGGATCGGATAGGATAGAGGATTGGATGGGATAGAGGATACGATAGGATAGTGGATAGGATAGGGAATAGGATAGGACAGAGAATAGGATAGGATAGAGGATAGGATAGGATAGAGGGTAGGATATGATTGGATAGGATAGAGAATAGGAGACGATAGAGGATAGGATAGGATTGGATAGAGAATAGGATGGGATAGCGGATAGCAGAGGATAGAGGACAGGATAGGATAGAGAATAGGATAGGATAGATGATATTATAGGAAAGAGGATAGGATATGATAGAGGATACGATATTATAGAGGATAGGATAGGATAGAGGATCGGATAGGATAGAGGATAGGATAGGATAGAGGATAGGATAGGATAGAGGATAGGATAGGATACAGGATAGGATAGGATACAGGATAGGATAGGATAGAGGATACGATATAGGATTGGATAGGATACAGAAGAGGATACGATAGAGGATAGGGTAAGATTGGATAGAGAATAGGATGGGCTAGAGGATAGGATAGGATAGAGGATAGGATAGGATAGAGGATAGGATAGGATAGAGGATAGGATAGGATAGAGGATAGGATAGGATAGAGGATCGGATAGGATAGAGGATAGGATAGTATAGAGGATAGTATAGGATAGAGGATAGGATAGGATACAGGACAGGATAGGATAGAGGATAGGATAGGATAGAGGATACGATATAGGAATGGATAGGATACAGAAGAGGATACGATAGAGGATAGGATAGGATACGATAGAGGATAGGATAGGATAGAGGATAGGATAGGATAGAGGATAGGATAGGACAGAGGATAGGATAGGATAGATGATACGATAGGATCAAGGATAGGATAGGATAAGTGATAGGATAGGACAGAGGGTAGGATAGGATAGCGGATAGGATAGGATAGAGGATAGGATAGGATAGATGGTAGGATACGATAGAGGTTAGGATAGGATGGAGGATAGGATAGGATAGAGGATAGGATGGGATAGAGAATAGCATAGAGGATAGGATAGAGGATTGGATAGTACAGAGGATAGGATATGATAGAGGATACGATAGGATAGTGGATAGGATAGAGAATAGGATAGGACAGAGAATAGGATAGGATAGAGGATAGGATAGGATAGAGGATAGGATAGGATAGAGGATAGGATAGGATAGAGGATAGGATAGGATAGAGGATAGGATAGGATAGAGGATAGGATAGGATAGAGGATAGGATAGGATAGAGGATAGGACAGGATAGAGGATAGGATAGGATTGAGGATAGGATAGAATAGATGATAGGATAGGATAGAGGATAGGATAGAGAATAGGATAGGATAGAGGATAGGATAGGATTGAGGATAAGGTAGGATCGAGGATAGGATAGGATAGAGGATAGGATAGGATAGAGGATAGGATAGGATAGAGGATAGGATAGAATGGAGGATAGGATAGGATAGAGGATAGGATAGGATAGAGGATAGGATAGGATAGAGGATAGGATAGGATAGAGGATAGGATAGGATAGAGGATAGGATAGGATAGAGGATAGGGTAGGATAGGATAGAGGATAGGATAGGATAGAGGATAGGATAGAATAGAGGATAGGATAGGATAGAGCATAGGATAGGATAGAGGATAGGATAGGATAGAGGATAGGATAGGATAGAGGATAGGATAGGATAGAGGATAGGATAGGATAGGGGATAGGATAGGATAGAGGATAGGATAGGATAGAGGATCGGATAGGATAGAGGATAGGATAGTATAGAGGATAGTATAGGATAGAGGATAGGATAGGATACAGGACAGGATAGGATAGAGGATAGGATAGGATAGAGGATACGATATAGGAATGGATAGGATACAGAAGAGGATACGATAGAGGATAGGATAGGATACGATAGAGGATAGGATAGGATAGAGGATAGGATAGGATAGAGGACAGGATAGGACAGAGAATAGGATAGGATAGATGATATTATAGGAAAGAGGATAGGATATGATAGAGGATACGATATTATAGAGGATAGGATAGGATAGAGGATCGGATAGGATAGAGGATAGGATAGGATAGAGGATAGGATAGGATAGAGGATAGGATAGGATACAGCATAGGATAGGATACAGGATAGGATAGGATAGAGGATACGATATAGGATTGGATAGGATACAGAAGAGGATACGATAGAGGATAGGGTAAGATTGGATAGAGAATAGGATGGGCTAGAGGATAGGATAGGATAGAGGATAGGATAGGATAGAGGATAGGATAGGATAGAGGATAGGATAGGATAGAGGATAGGATAGGATAGAGGATAGGATAGGATAGAGGATAGGATAGAGGATAGGATAGAGGATAGGATAGAGGATAGGATAGGATAGAGGATAGGATAGGAAAGAGGATAGGGTAGGATAGAGGATAGGATAGGAAAGAGGATAGGGTAGGATAGAGGATAGGATAGGATAGGGGATACGATATGATAGAGAATAGGATTGGATAGATGATATTATAGGAAGGAGGATAGGATATAAAGAGGATACGATATTATAGAGGATAGGATAGGATAGAGGATCGGATAGGATAGAGGATTGGATAGGATAGAGGATAGGATAGGATAGAGGATAGGATAGGATACATTACAGGATAGGATAGAGGATAGGATAGGATAGAGGATAGGATAGGATTGAGGATAAGATAGGATCGAGGATAGGATAGGCTAGAGGATTGGATAGGATAGAGGATAGGATAGGATAGAGGATAGGATAGGATAGAGGATAGGATAGGATAGAGGATAGGATAGTATAGGATAGTATAGGATAGGCTATAGGATAGGATAGGATAGAATATATTATATAGGATTGGATAGGATAGAGGATACGATTTTAAAAGAGGACACGATAGCATAGAGGATAGGATTGAGGATAGATTATAGGATAGAGGATAGGATAGGATAGAGGATGCGATAGGATAGAGGATAGGATAGGACAGAGGATAGGGTAGGATAGAGGATAGGATAGGATAATGGATAGGATATGATAGAGAATAGGATTGGATAGATGATATTATAGGAAGGAGGATAGGATATAATAGAGGATACTATATTATAGAAGATAGGATAGGATAGAGGATCGGATAGGATAGAGAATAGGATAGGATAGAGGATAGGATAGGATAGAGGATAGGATAGGATACAGGACAGGATAGGATAGAGGATTGGATGGGATAGAGGATACGATAGGATAGTGGATAGGATAGAGAATAGGATAGGACAGAGAATAGGATAGGATAGAGGATAGGATAGGATAGAGGATAGGATAGGATAGAGGATAGGATAGGATAGAGGATAGGATAGGATAGAGGATAGGATAGTATAGGATAGGATATAGGATAGGATAGGATAGAGTATAGGATAGAGGATAGGATAGGATAGAGGATAGGATAGGATAGAGGATAGGATAGGATAGAGGATAGGATAGGATAGAGGATAGGATAGTATAGGATAGGATATAGGATAGGATAGGATAGAGTATAGGATATAGGATTGGATAGGATAGAGGATTGGATAGGATAGAGGATAGGACAGGATAGAGGATAGGATAGGATTGAGGATAGGATAGGATAGAGGATAGGATAGAGAATAGGATAGGATAGAGAATAGGATAGGATAGAGGATAGGATAGGATTGAGGAGAAGATAGGATCGAGGATAGGATAGGATAGAGAATACGATAGGGTAGATGATATTATAGGGTAGAGGATACGATATTATAGGGGATGGGATAGGATAGAGGATAGGATAGGATAGAGTATAGGATATAGGATTGGATAGGATAGAGGATAGGATACGATAGAGGATAGGGTAGGTTAGAGGATAGCATAAGATAGAGGATAGAATAGAAAAGAGGACAGGATAGGATAGAGGATAAGATAGGATATAGGATAGGGTAGGATAGAGGATAGGATATGATAGAGGATAGAGGATAGTATAGGATAGAGAATAGTATAGGATAGAGGATTGGAGAGGGGATAGGATACGATAGAGGATAGGATATGATAGAGGATAGGATAGGATAGAGGATAGGATAGGATAGAGGATAGGATAGGATAGAGGATAGGATAGGATAGAGGATAGGATAGAGGATAGGATAGGATAGAGGATTGGATAGGATAGAGGATAGGATAGGATACAGGATAGGATAGGATAGAGGATAGGATAGGATAGAGGATACGATATAGGATTGGATAGGATACAGAAGAGGATACGATAGAGGATAGGGTAGGATTGGATAGAGAATAGGATGGGCTAGAGGATAGGATAGGATAGAGGATAGGATAGGATAGAGGATAGGATAGGATAGAGGATAGGATAGGATAGAGGATAGGATAGGATAGAGGATAGGATAGAATAGAGGATAGGATAGGATAGAGAATAGGATAGGATAGATGATATTATAGGAAAGAGGATAGGATATGATACAGGATACAATATTATAGAGGATAGGATAGGATAGAGGATCGGATAGGATAGAGAATAGGATAGGATAGAGGATAGGATAGGATAGAGGATAGGATAGGATACAGGACAGGATAGGATAGAGGATTGGATGGGATAGAGGATACGATAGGATAGTGGATAGGATAGAGAATAGGATAGGACAGAGAATAGGATAGGATAGAGGATAGGATAGGATAGAGGATAGGATAGGATAGAGGATAGGATAGGATAGAGGATAGGATAGGATAGAGGATAGGATAGTATAGGATAGGATATAGGATAGGATAGGATAGAGTATAGGATATAGGATTGGATAGGATAGAGGATTGGATAGGATAGAGGATAGGACAGGATAGAGGATAGGATAGGATTGAGGATAGGATAGAATAGAGGATAGGATAGGATAGAGGATAGGATAGAGAATAGGATAGGATAGAGGATAGGATAGGATTGAGGATAAGATAGGATCGAGGATAGGATAGGATAGAGAATACGATAGGGTAGATGATATTATAGGGTAGAGGATACGATATTATAGGGGATGGGATAGGATAGAGGATAGGATAGGATAGAGTATAGGATATAGGATTGGATAGGATAGAGGATAGGATACGATAGAGGATAGGGTATGTTAGAGGATAGCATAAGATAGAGGATAGAATAGAAAAGAGGACAGGATAGGATAGAGGATAAGATAGGATATAGGATAGGGTAGGATAGAGGATAGGATATGATAGAGGATAGAGGATAGTATAGGATAGAGAATAGTATAGGATAGAGGATTGGAGAGGGGATAGGATACGATAGAGGATAGGATATGATAGAGAATAGGATAGGTTAGAGGATAGGATAGGGGATTGGATAGGGTAGGGGATAGGATACGATAGAAGATAGCATAGGATAGAGGATAGGATAGAGAATAGGATAGGATAGAGAATAGGATTGGATAGATGATATTATAGGAAGGAGGATAGGATAGGATAGAGGATCGGATAGGATAGAGGATTGGATAGGATAGAGGATAGGATAGAGGATAGGATAGGATAGAGGATAAGATAGGATAGAGGATAGGATAGGATAGAGGATAGGATCGGATAGAATAGAGGATTGGATAGGATAGGATAGAAGATAGGATATGATAGAGGATAGGATAGGATAGTGGATAGGATAGGATTGAGGATAAGATAGGATCGAGGATAGGATAGGATAGAGGATTGGATAGGATAGAGGATAGGATAGGATAGAGGATAGGATAGGATAGAGGATAGGATAGTATAGGGTAGGATAGAGGATAGGATAGGATAGGGGATAGGATAGGATAGAGAATAGGATTGGATAGATGATATTATAGGAAGGAGGATAGGATATAAGAGAGGATACTATATTATAGAGGATAGGATAGGATAGAGGATCGGATAGGATAGAGGATTGGATGGGATAGAGGATACGATAGGATAGAGGATAGGATAGAGGATAGGATAGGATAGGATAGAGGATAGGACATAGGATTGCATAGGATAGAGAATAGGATACGATAGAGGATAGGATAGGATTGGATAGGATAGAGAATAGGAGACGATAGAGGATAGGATAGGATTGGATAGAGAATAGGATGGGATAGAGGATAGGATAGGATAGAGGATAGGATAGGATAGAGGATAGGATAGGATAGAGGATAGGATAGGATTGAGGATAAGATAGGATCGAGGATAGGATAGGATAGAGGATTGGATAGGATAGAGGATAGGATAGGATAGAGGATAGGATAGGATAGAGGATAGGATAGTATAGGATAGGATATAGGATAGGATAGGATAGGATAGAGGATAGGATAGTATAGGATAGGATATAGGATAGGATAGGATAGAATATATTATATAGGATTGGATAGGATACAGGATACGATTTTAAAAGAGGACAGGATAGCATAGAGGATAGGATTGAGGATAGATTATAGGATAGAGGATAGGATAGAATAGAGGATACGATAGGATAGAAGATAGGATAGGATAGAGGATAGGATAGGATAACGGATAGGATACGATAGAGTATAGGATATAGGATTGAATAGGATAGAGGATAGGATAGGATTGAGGATAGGATAGGATTGAGGATAGGATAGGATGGAGGATCGGATAGGGGATTGGATAGGATAGAGGATAGGATAGGATAGATGATACGATATTATAGTGGAGAGGATCGAATAGAGGATAGGATAGGGGATAGGATATTATATAGGATAGGATACGATAGAGGATAGGATAGAGGATAGGATAGAGGATAGGATAGAGGATAGGATGGGATAGAGGATAGGATGGGATAGAGGATAGGGTAGGATAGAGGATAGGATAGGATAGGGGATAGGATAGGATAGAGAATAGGATTGGATAGATGATATTATAGGAAGGAGGATAGGATAGGATAGAGGATCGGATAGGATAGAGGATTGGATAGGATAGAGGATAGGATAGAGGATAGGATAGGATAGAGGATAAGATAGGATAGAGGATAGGATAGGATAGAGGATAGGATCGGATAGAATAGAGGATTGGATAGGATAGGATAGAAGATAGGATATGATAGAGGATAGGATAGGATAGTGGATAGGATAGGATTGAGGATAAGATAGGATCGAGGATAGGATAGGATAGAGGATTGGATAGGATAGAGGATAGGATAGGATAGAGGATAGGATAGGATAGAGGATAGGATAGTATAGGGTAGGATAGAGGATAGGATAGGATAGGGGATAGGATAGGATAGAGAATAGGATTGGATAGATGATATTATAGGAAGGAGGATAGGATATAAGAGAGGATACTATATTATAGAGGATAGGATAGGATAGAGGATCGGATAGGATAGAGGATTGGATGGGATAGAGGATACGATAGGATAGAGGATAGGATAGAGGATAGGATAGGATAGGATAGAGGATAGGACATAGGATTGCATAGGATAGAGAATAGGATACGATAGAGGATAGGATAGGATTGGATAGGATAGAGAATAGGAGACGATAGAGGATAGGATAGGATTGGATAGAGAATAGGATGGGATAGAGGATAGGATAGGATAGAGGATAGGATAGGATAGAGGATAGGATAGGATAGAGGATAGGATAGGATTGAGGATAAGATAGGATCGAGGATAGGATAGGATAGAGGATTGGATAGGATAGAGGATAGGATAGGATAGAGGATAGGATAGGATAGAGGATAGGATAGTATAGGATAGGATATAGGATAGGATAGGATAGGATAGAGGATAGGATAGTATAGGATAGGATATAGGATAGGATAGGATAGAATATATTATATAGGATTGGATAGGATACAGGATACGATTTTAAAAGAGGACAGGATAGCATAGAGGATAGGATTGAGGATAGATTATAGGATAGAGGATAGGATAGAATAGAGGATACGATAGGATAGAAGATAGGATAGGATAGAGGATAGGATAGGATAACGGATAGGATACGATAGAGTATAGGATATAGGATTGAATAGGATAGAGGATAGGATAGGATTGAGGATAGGATAGGATTGAGGATAGGATAGGATGGAGGATCGGATAGGGGATTGGATAGGATAGAGGATAGGATAGGATAGATGATACGATATTATAGTGGAGAGGATCGAATAGAGGATAGGATAGGGGATAGGATATTATATAGGATAGGATACGATAGAGGATAGGATAGAGGATAGGATAGAGGATAGGATAGAGGATAGGATAGGATAGAGGATAGGATGGGATAGAGGATAGGGTAGGATAGAGGATAGGATAGGATAGGGGATAGGATAGGATAGAGAATAGGATTGGATAGATGATATTATAGGAAGGAGGATAGGATAGGATAGAGGATCGGATAGGATAGAGGATTGGATAGGATAGAGGATAGGATAGAGGATAGGATAGGATAGAGGATAAGATAGGATAGAGGATAGGATAGGATAGAGGATAGGATCGGATAGAATAGAGGATTGGATAGGATAGGATAGAAGATAGGATATGATAGAGGATAGGATAGGATAGTGGATAGGATAGGATTGAGGATAAGATAGGATCGAGGATAGGATAGGATAGAGGATTGGATAGGATAGAGGATAGGATAGGATAGAGGATAGGATAGGATAGAGGATAGGATAGTATAGGGTAGGATAGAGGATAGGATAGGATAGGGGATAGGATAGGATAGAGAATAGGATTGGATAGATGATATTATAGGAAGGAGGATAGGATATAAGAGAGGATACTATATTATAGAGGATAGGATAGGATAGAGGATCGGATAGGATAGAGGATTGGATGGGATAGAGGATACGATAGGATAGAGGATAGGATAGAGGATAGGATAGGATAGGATAGAGGATAGGACATAGGATTGCATAGGATAGAGAATAGGATACGATAGAGGATAGGATAGGATTGGATAGGATAGAGAATAGGAGACGATAGAGGATAGGATAGGATTGGATAGAGAATAGGATGGGATAGAGGATAGGATAGGATAGAGGATAGGATAGGATAGAGGATAGGATAGGATAGAGGATAGGATAGGATTGAGGATAAGATAGGATCGAGGATAGGATAGGATAGAGGATTGGATAGGATAGAGGATAGGATAGGATAGAGGATAGGATAGGATAGAGGATAGGATAGTATAGGATAGGATATAGGATAGGATAGGATAGGATAGAGGATAGGATAGTATAGGATAGGATATAGGATAGGATAGGATAGAATATATTATATAGGATTGGATAGGATACAGGATACGATTTTAAAAGAGGACAGGATAGCATAGAGGATAGGATTGAGGATAGATTATAGGATAGAGGATAGGATAGAATAGAGGATACGATAGGATAGAAGATAGGATAGGATAGAGGATAGGATAGGATAACGGATAGGATACGATAGAGTATAGGATATAGGATTGAATAGGATAGAGGATAGGATAGGATTGAGGATAGGATAGGATTGAGGATAGGATAGGATGGAGGATCGGATAGGGGATTGGATAGGATAGAGGATAGGATAGGATAGATGATACGATATTATAGTGGAGAGGATCGAATAGAGGATAGGATAGGGGATAGGATATTATATAGGATAGGATACGATAGAGGATAGGATAGAGGATAGGATAGAGGATAGGATAGAGGATAGGATAGGATAGAGGATAGGATGGGATAGAGGATAGGGTAGGATAGAGGATAGGATAGGATAGGGGATAGGATAGGATAGAGAATAGGATTGGATAGATGATATTATAGGAAGGAGGATAGGATAGGATAGAGGATCGGATAGGATAGAGGATTGGATAGGATAGAGGATAGGATAGGATAGAGGATAAGATAGGATAGAGGATAGGATAGGATAGAGGATAGGATCGGATAGAATAGAGGATTGGATAGGACAGGATAGAAGATAGGATATGATAGAGGATACGATAGGATAGAGGATAGGATAGGATTGAGGATAAGATAGGATCGAGGATAGGATAGGATAGAGGATTGGATAGGATAGAGGATAGGATAGGATAGAGGGTAGGATAGGATAGAGGATAGGATAGTATAGGGTAGGATAGAGGATAGGATAGGATAGGGGATAGGATAGGATAGAGAATAGGATTGGATAGATGATATTATAGGAAGGAGGATAGGATATAAGAGAGGATACTATATTATAGAGGATAGGATAGGATAGAGGATCTTATAGGATAGAGGATTGGATGGGATAGAGGATACGATAGGATAGAGGATAGGATAGAGGATAGGATAGGATAGGATAGAGGATAGGACATAGGATTGCATAGGATAGAGAATAGGATACGATAGAGGATAGGATAGGATTGGATAGAGAATAGGATGGGATAGAGGATAGGATAGGATAGAGGATAGGATAGGATAGAGGATAGGATAGGATAGAGGATAGGATAGGATAGAGGATAGGACAGGATAGAGGATAGGATAGGATAGAGGATAGGATAGAATAGAGGATAGGATAGGATAGAGAATAGGATAGGATAGATGATATTATAGGAAAGGGGATAGGATATGATAAGGGATACGATATTATAGAGGATAGGATAGGACGGAGGATTGGATAGGATAGAGGATAGGATAAGATAGAGGATAGGATAGGGGATTGGATAGGATAGAGGACAGGAGACGATAGAGGGTAGGATAGGATAGAGGATAGGATAATATAGAGGATAGGATAGGGGATTGGATAGGATAGAGGACAGGAGACGATAGAGGATAGGATAGGATAGAGGATAGGAAATAGGATTGAATAGGATAGAGGATAGGATACGATAGAGGAGAGGATATGGTAGGATATAGAATAGGATAGGATGGATGATATTATAGGATAGAGGACAGGATAGGATAGAGGATACGATATTACAGTGGAGAGGATCGAATAGAGGATAGGATAGGGGACAGGATATTATAGAGGATAGGATAGGATAGAGGATCGGATAAGATACAGGATTGGATAGGATAGAGGATAGGATAGGATTGAGGATAGGATAGGATAGAAGATAGGATAGGATAAAGGATAGGATAGGATAGAGGATAGGATAGGATAGAGGATAGGATAGGATAGAGGATAGGATAGGATACAGGATAGGATAGGATAGAGAATAGGATATAGGATTGGACAGGATACAGAAGAGGATACGATAGAGGATAGGGTAGGATTGGATAGAGAATAGGATGGGATAGAGGATAGGATAGGATAGAGTATAGGATAGGATAGAGAATAGGACAGGGCAGAGAATAGGATAGGATAGAGGATAGGATAGGATAGAGGATAGGATAGGATAGAGGATAGGTTAGGATAGAGGATAGGATGGGATAGAGGATAGGATAGGATAGAGGATAGGATAGGATAGAGGATAGGATAGGATAGAGGATAGGATAGGATAGAGGATAGGATAGGATAGAGGATAGGATAGGATAGAGGATAGGATTCGATAGAGTATAGGACATAGGATTGAATAGGATGGAGGATTGGATACGATAGAGGATAGGATAGGGGATTGTATAGGATAGTTGATAGAATAGGATAGAGGATAGGATAGGATAGGTGATAGGATAGGATAGGATAGATGATAGGATAGGATAGAGGATAGGATAGGATAGAGGATAGGATAGGATAGAGGATAGGATAGGATGAAGGATAGGATACGATAGAGTATAGGATATAGGACTGCATAGGATACAGGATAGGATAGGATTGAGGATAGGATAGGATAGAGGATAGGATAGGATAGAGGATGGGATACGATAGAGGATAGGATAGGATAGAGGATATTATAGGGGATTGGATAGGATAGAGGATAGGATATTATAGGATAGAGAATAGGATATGATAGGGGATACGAAAGGATGGAGGATAGGATAGAGGATAGGATAGAGGATAGGATAGGGGATTGGATATGATAGAGGATAGGATAGGTTAGAGGATAGCATACGATAGAAGATAGTATAGGGTAGGATATAGAATAGGATAGGATGGATGATAATATATAGGATAGGATAGGATAGAGGATCGGATAGGATACAGGCTAGGATAGGATAGAGGATAGGATAGGATAGAATATAGGATAGGATAGAGGATATTATAGCTTAGAGGATAGGATAGGATAGAGGATAGGATAGAGGATAGGATAGGATAGAGGACAGGATAGGGGATTCGATGGGATAGAGGATAGGATAGGATAGGATAGAGGATAGGATAGGATAGAGGATAGGATTCGATAGAGTATAGGACATAGGATTGAATAGGATGGAGGATTGGATACGATAGAGGATAGGATAGGGGATTGTACAGGATAGTTGATAGAATAGGATAGAGGATAGGATAGGATAGGAGATAGGATAGGATAGGATAGATGATAGGATAGGATAGAGGATAGGATAGGATTGAGGATAGGATAGGGGATTGGATAGGATTCAGCATAGGATAGGATAGAGGATAGGAAAGGATAGAGGATAGGATAGGATAGAGGATAGGATAGAATAGAGGATAGGATAGGATAGAGGCTAGGATAGGATAGAGGATAGGATAGGATAGAGGATAGGATAGGATAGAGGATAGGATAGGATGGAGGATAGGATAGGATAGAGGATAGGATAGGATAGAGTATAGGATATAGGATTGGATACGATAGAGGATAGGATAGGATAGAGGATACGATATTATAGAGGATAGGATAGGATAGAGTATTGGATTGAATAGAGGATAGGATAGGTGATTGGATATTATAGAGGATAGGATAGAGGATAGGATAGGATAGAGGATAGGATAGGATAGAGGATAGGATAGGATAAGAGGATAGGATAGAGGATACAGGATAGGATAGGATAGAGGATAGGCTAGGATATAGGATAGGATAGGGTAGAGGATAGGATACGATAGAGGATAGGATAGTATAGAGAAAAGGATTGGATAGAGGATAGGATAGGATAGAGGATCGGATAGGATAGGATAGAGGATAGGATAGGATGGAGGATAGGATAGGATAGAGCATAAGGTAGGATAGTGGAAAGGATAGGACAGAGTATAGGATAGGATAGAGGATAGGATAGGATAGAGGTTAGGATGGGATGGAGGATAGGATAGGATAGAGCATAAGATAGGATAGTGGAAAGGATAGGACAGAGTATAGGATAGGATAGAGGATAGGATCGGATAAAGGATAGGATAGGATAGAGGATAAGATATATTATAGAGCATAGGATATAGGATTGGATAGGATAGAGGATAGGATACGATAGAGGATAGGATACGATAGATGATAGGATAGGATAGGATAGAGAATAGGATAGAATATATGACATTATAGGATAGAGCAAGGATAGGACAGAGGATACGATATTATGGAGGATAGGATAGGATAGCGGAAAGGATAGGATAGAGGATAGGATAGGATAGAAGATAGGATAGGATAGAGGATAGGATAGGATACAGGATAGGATAGGATAGAGGATAGGATAGGATAGAGGATAGGATAGGATAGAGGATAGGATAGGATACAGGATAGGATAGGATACAGGATAGTATAGGATAGAGGATAGGATAGGATAGAGGATAGGATAGGATAGAGGATAGGATAGGGTAGAGGATAGGATAGGATAGAGGATAGGATAGGATGGAGGATAGGATAGGATAGAGGATAGGATAGGATAGAGGATAGGATAGGGGATTGGGTAGGATATAGGATAGGATATGAAAGAGGATAGGATAGGATAGCGGATAGGATAGGATAGAGTATAGAATAGGATAGATGATAGGATAGGATAGGATAGAGAATAGGATAGGATATATGATATTATAGGATAGAGCAAGGATAGGACGGAGGATACGATATTATAGAGAATAGGATAGGATAGCGGAAAGGATAGGATAGAGGATAGGATAGGATAGAGGATAGGATAGGATAGAGGATAGGACAGGATACAGGATAGGATAGGATAGAGGATAGGCTAGGATAGAGGATAGGATAGGATAGAGGATAGGATAGGATAGAGGATGGGATAGGATAGAGGATCGGATAGGATAGAGGATAGGATAGGATAGAGGATAGGATAGGATAGAGGATAGGATAGGATAAGAGGATAGGATAGGATAGAGGATAGGATAGGAGAAAGGATAGGATAGGATAGAGGATATGATAGGATAGAAGATAGGATAGGATAGAGGATAGGATAGGATAGAGAATAGGATAGGATAGATGATATTATAGGATAGAGGATAGGATAGGATAGAGGATAGGATAGGATAGAGTATGGGATAGGATAGAGGATAGGATAGGATAGAGGATAGGATAGTATAGAGGATAGGATAGGATAGAGGGTAGGATAGGATAGAGGATAGGATAGGATAGAGGATAGGATAGGATACAGGATAGGATAGGATAGAGGATAGGCTAGGATAGAGGATAGGATAGGATAGAGGATAGGATAGGATAGAGGATGGGATAGGATAGAGGATCGGATAGGATAGAGGATAGGATAGGATAGAGGATAGGATAGGATAGAGGATAGGATAGGATAGAGGATAGGATAGGATAGAGGGTAGGATAGGATAGGATAGAGGATAAGAGGATAGGATAGGATAGAGGATAGGATAGGATGGAGGATAGGATAGGATAGAGCATAAGATAGGATAGTGGAAAGGATAGGACAGAGTATAGGATAGGATAGAGGATAGGATCGGATAGAGGATAGGGTAGGATAGAGGATAGGATACGATAGATGATAGGATAGGATAGGATAGAGAATAGGATAGAATATATGACATTATAGGATAGAGCAAGGATAGGACAGAGGATACGATATTATAGAGGATAGGATAGGATAGCGGAAAGGATAGGATAGAGGATAGGATAGGATAGAGGATAGGATAGGATAGAGGATAGGACAGGATACAGGATAGGATAGGATAGAGGATAGGCTAGGATAGAGGATAGGATAGGATAGAGGATAGGATAGGATAGAGGATGGGATAGGATAGAGGATCGGATAGGATAGAGGATAGGATAGGATAGAGGATAGGATAGGATAGAGGATAGGATAGGATAAGAGGATAGGATAGGATAGAGGATAGGATAGGAGAAAGGATAGGATAGGATAGAGGATATGATAGGATAGAAGATAGGATAGGATAGAGGATAGGATAGGATAGAGAATAGGATAGGATAGATGATATTATAGGATAGAGGATAGGATAGGATGGAGGATAGGATAGGATAGAGGATAGGATAGGATACAGGATAGGATAGGATAGAGGATGGGATAGGATAGAGGATAGGATAGGATAGTGGATAGGATAGGATAGACGATACGATATAGGATTGGATAGGATAGAGAATAGGATACGATAGAGGATAGGATAGGATAGAGTATAGGATAGGATAGAGGATAGGATAGGATAGAGGATGGGATAGGATAGAGGATGGGATAGGATAGAGGATCGGATAGGATAGAGGATAGGATAGGATAGAGGATAGGATAGGATAGAGGATAGGATAGGATAAGAGGATAGGATAGGATAGAGGATAGGATAGGAGAAAGGATAGGATAGGATAGAGGATATGATAGGATAGAAGATAGGATAGGATAGAGGATAGGATAGGATAAGAGGATAGGATAGGATAGAGGATAGGATAGGAGAAAGGATAGGATAGGATAGAGGATATGATAGGATAGAAGATAGGATAGGATAGAGGATAGGATAGGATAGAGGATAGGATAGGATAGAGGATGGGATAGGATAGAGGATAGGATAGGATAGAGGATGGGATAGGATAGAGGATCGGATAGGATAGAGGATAGGATAGGATAGAGGATAGGATAGGATAGAGGATAGGATAGGATAAGAGGATAGGATAGGATAGAGGATAGGATAGGAGAAAGGATAGGATAGGATAGAGGATATGATAGGATAGAAGATAGGATAGGATAGAGGATAGGATAGGATAGAGAATAGGATAGGATAGATGATATTATAGGATAGAGGATAGGATAGGATGGAGGATAGGATAGGATAGAGGATAGGATAGGATACAGGATAGTATAGGATAGAGGATAGGCTAGGATAGAGGATAGGATAGGATAGAGGATAGGATAGGATAGAGGATGGGATAGGATAGAGGATCGGATAGGATAGCGGATAGGATAGGATAGAGTACAGAATAGGATAGATGATAGGATAGAGAATAGGATAGGATATATGATATTATAGGATAGAGCAAGGATAGGACAGAGGATACGATATTATAGAGAATAGGATAGGATAGCGGAAAGGATAGGATAGAGGATAGGATAGGATAGAGGAAAGGATAGGATAGAGGATGGGATAGGATAGAGGATAGGATAGGATAGGGTAGAGGATGGGATAGGATAGAGGATAGGATAGGATAGTGGATAGGATAGGATAGACGATACGATATAGGATTGGATAGGATAGAGAATAGGATACGATAGAGGATAGGATAGGATTGGATAGAGAATAGGATGGGATAGAGGATAGGATAGGATAGAGTATAGGATAGGATAGAGGATAGGATAGGATAGAGGATGGGATAGGTTAGAGGATCGGATAGGATAGAGGATAGGATAGGTTAGAGGATAGGATAGGATAGAGGATAGGATAGGATAGAGGATAGGATAGGAGAAAGGATAGGATAGGATAGAGGATATGATAGGATAGAAGATAGGATAGGATAGAGGATAGGATAGGATAGAGGATAGGATAGGATAGAGGATAGGATAGGATAGAGGATAGGATAGGATAGAGGATAGGATAGGATAGAGGATAGGATAGGGGATAGGATAGGATAGAGGATAGGATAGGATAGAGGATGGGATAGGATAGAGGATCGGATAGGATAGAGGATAGGATAGGATAGAGGATAGGATAGGATAGAGGATAGGATAGGATAAGAGGATAGGATAGGATAGAGGATAGGATAGGAGAAAGGATAGGATAGGATAGAGGATATGATAGGATAGAAGATAGGATAGAATAGAGGATAGGATAGGATAGAG
The DNA here is from genome assembly GCF_050948215.1 of Halictus rubicundus. NCBI lineage: Eukaryota > Metazoa > Arthropoda > Insecta > Hymenoptera > Halictidae > Halictus > Halictus rubicundus. The sequence goes on along the minus strand of NW_027488953.1, from coordinate 110,467 downwards.
AATAGGATAGGATAGATGATATTATAGGATAGAGGATAGGATAGGATGGAGGATAGGATAGGATAGAGGATAGGATAGGATACAGGATAGGATAGGATAGAGGATAGGCTAGGATAGAGGATAGGATAGGATAGAGGATAGGATAGGATAGAGGATGGGATAGGATAGAGGATCGGATAGGATAGCGGATAGGATAGGATAGAGTATAGAATAGGATAGATGATAGGATAGAGAATAGGATAGGATATATGATATTATAGGATAGAGCAAGGATAGGACAGAGGATACGATATTATAGAGAATAGGATAGGATAGCGGAAAGGATAGGATAGAGGATAGGATAGGATAGAGGATAGGATAGGATAGAGGATGGGATAGGATAGAGGATAGGATAGGATACAGGATAGGATAGGATAGAGGATGGGATAGGATAGAGGATAGGATAGGATAGTGGATAGGATAGGATAGACGATACGATATAGGATTGGATAGGATAGAGAATAGGATACGATAGAGGATAGGATAGGATTGGATAGAGAATAGGATGGGATAGAGGATAGGATAGGATAGAGTATAGGATAGGATAGAGGATAGGATAGGATAGAGGATGGGATAGGATAGAGGATCGGATAGGATAGAGGATAGGATAGGTTAGAGGATAGGATAGGATAGAGGATAGGATAGGATAGAGGATAGGATAGGATAGAGGATAGGATAGGATAGAGGATAGGATAGGATACAGGATAGGATAGGATAGCGGATCGGATAGGATAGAGGATAGGATAGGATAGAGGATAGGATAGGATAAAGGATAGGATATGATAGAGGATAGGATAGGATAGAGGATAGGATAGGATAGAGGATCGGATAGGATAGAGGATAGGATAGGATAGAGGATAGGATAGGATAAAGGATAGGATAGGATAGAGGATAGGATAGGATAGAGGATAGGATAGGATAGAGGATAGGATAGGATAGTGGATAGCATAGGATACAGGATAGGATAGGATAGTGGATAAGATAAGATAGAGTATACGATATAGGATTGGATAGGATAGAGAATAGGATACGATAGAAGATAGGATAGGATTGGATAGAGAATAGGATGGGATAGAGGAGAGGATAGGATAGAGTATAGGATAGGATAGAGAATAGGATAGGATAGATGATATTATAGGAAAGATGATATTATAGGAAAGAGGATAGGATATGATAGAGGATACGATATTATAGTGGATCGGATAGGATAGAGGATCGGATATAATAGAGGATAGGATAGGATAGAGGATAGGATAGGATAGAGGATAGGATAGGATACAGGATAGTATAGGATAGAGGATAGGCTAGGATAGAGGATAGGATAGGATAGAGGATAGGATAGGATAGAGGATGGGATAGGATAGAGGATCGGATAGGATAGCGGATAGGATATGATAGAGTATAGAATAGGATAGATGATAGGATAGAGAATAGGATAGGATATATGATATTATAGGATAGAGCAAGGATAGGACAGAGGATACGATATTATAGAGAATAGGATAGGATAGCGGAAAGGATAGGATAGAGGATAGGATAGGATAGAGGATAGGATAGGATAGAGGATGGGATAGGATAGAGGATAGGATAGGATAGGGTAGAGGATGGGATAGGATAGAGGATAGGATAGGATAGTGGATAGGATAGGATAGACGATACGATATAGGATTGGATAGGATAGAGAATAGGATACGATAGAGGATAGGATAGGATTGGATAGAGAATAGGATGGGATAGAGGATAGGATAGGATAGAGTATAGGATAGGATAGAGGATAGGATAGGATAGAGGATGGGATAGGTTAGAGGATCGGATAGGATAGAGGATAGGATAGGTTAGAGGATAGGATAGGATAGAGGATAGGATAGGATAGAGGATAGGATAGGAGAAAGGATAGGATAGGATAGAGGATATGATAGGATAGAAGATAGGATAGGATAGAGGATAGGATAGGATAGAGGATAGGATAGGATAGAGGATAGGATAGGATAGAGGATAGGATAGGATAGAGGATAGGATAGGATAGAGGATAGGATAGGGGATAGGATAGGATAGAGGATAGGATAGGATAGAGGATGGGATAGGATAGAGGATCGGATAGGATAGAGGATAGGATAGGATAGAGGATAGGATAGGATAGAGGATAGGATAGGATAAGAGGATAGGATAGGATAGAGGATAGGATAGGAGAAAGGATAGGATAGGATAGAGGATATGATAGGATAGAAGATAGGATAGAATAGAGGATAGGATAGGATAGAGAATAGGATAGGATAGATGATATTATAGGATAGAGGATAGGATAGGATGGAGGATAGGATAGGATAGAGGATAGGATAGGATACAGGATAGGATAGGATAGAGGATAGGCTAGGATAGAGGATAGGATAGGATAGAGGATAGGATAGGATAGAGGATGGGATAGGATAGAGGATCGGATAGGATAGCGGATAGGATAGGATAGAGTATAGAATAGGATAGATGATAGGATAGAGAATAGGATAGGATATATGATATTATAGGATAGAGCAAGGATAGGACAGAGGATACGATATTATAGAGAATAGGATAGGATAGCGGAAAGGATAGGATAGAGGATAGGATAGGATAGAGGATAGGATAGGATAGAGGATGGGATAGGATAGAGGATAGGATAGGATACAGGATAGGATAGGATAGAGGATGGGATAGGATAGAGGATAGGATAGGATAGTGGATAGGATAGGATAGACGATACGATATAGGATTGGATAGGATAGAGAATAGGATACGATAGAGGATAGGATAGGATTGGATAGAGAATAGGATGGGATAGAGGATAGGATAGGATAGAGTATAGGATAGGATAGAGGATAGGATAGGATAGAGGATGGGATAGGATAGAGGATCGGATAGGATAGAGGATAGGATAGGTTAGAGGATAGGATAGGATAGAGGATAGGATAGGATAGAGGATAGGATAGGATAGAGGATAGGATAGGATAGAGGATAGGATAGGATACAGGATAGGATAGGATAGCGGATCGGATAGGATAGAGGATAGGATAGGATAGAGGATAGGATAGGATAAAGGATAGGATATGATAGAGGATAGGATAGGATAGAGGATAGGATAGGATAGAGGATCGGATAGGATAGAGGATAGGATAGGATAGAGGATAGGATAGGATAAAGGATAGGATAGGATAGAGGATAGGATAGGATAGAGGATAGGATAGGATAGAGGATAGGATAGGATAGTGGATAGCATAGGACACAGGATAGGATAGGATAGTGGATAAGATAAGATAGAGTATACGATATAGGATTGGATAGGATAGAGAATAGGATACGATAGAAGATAGGATAGGATTGGATAGAGAATAGGATGGGATAGAGGAGAGGATAGGATAGAGTATAGGATAGGATAGAGAATAGGATAGGATAGATGATATTATAGGAAAGATGATATTATAGGAAAGAGGATAGGATATGATAGAGGATACGATATTATAGTGGATCGGATAGGATAGAGGATCGGATATAATAGAGGATAGGATAGGATAGAGGATAGGATAGGATAGAGGATAGGATAGGATAAGAGGATAGGATAGAGGATACAGTATACAATAGGATAGAGGATAGGCTAGGATATAGGATAGGATAGGGTAGAGGATAGGATACGATAGAGGATAGGATAGTATAGAGAAAAGGATTGGATAGAGGATAGGATAGGATAGAGGATCGGATAGGATAGGATAGAGGATAGGATAGGATAAGAGGATAGGATAGGATAGAGGATAGGATAGGATAAGAGGATAGGATAGGATAGAGGATAGGATAGGATAGAGGATAGGATAGGATAGAGGATAGGATAGGATGGAGGATAGGATAGGATAGAGCATAAGATAGGATAGTGGAAAGGATAGGACAGAGTATAGGATAGGATAGAGGATAGGATCGGATAAAGGATAGGATAGGATAGAGGATAAGATATGATAGAGGATAGGATATAGGATTGGATAGGATAGAGGATAGGATACGATAGAGGATAGGATACGATAGATGATAGGATAGGATAGGATAGATAATAGGATAGAATATGTGATATTATAGGATAGAGCAAGGATAGGACAGAGGATACGATATTATAGAGGATAGGATAGTTTAGCGGAAAGGATAGGATATAGGATAGGATAGAATAGAGGATAGCATAGAGGATAGGATAGGATAGAGGATAGGATAGGATAGAGGATAGGATAGGATAGAGGATAGGATAGGATAGGGGATAGGCTAGGATAGAGGAAAGGATAGGATAGAGGATAGGGTAGGATAGAGGATAGGATAGGATAGAAGATAGGAGAGGATTGAGGATAGGATAGGATACAGGATAGGATAGGATACAGGATAGGATAGGATAGAGGTTAGGATCGGATAGAGGATAGGATAGGATAGAGGATAGGATATGATAGAGTATAGGATATAGGATTGGATAGGATAGAGGATAGGATACGATAGAGGATAGGATAGTATAGAGGAAAGGATAGGATAGAGGATAGGATAGGATAGAGGATAGGATAGGATAGGATAGAGGATAGGATAGGATAGAGGATCGGATAGGATAGAGGATAGGATAGGTTAGAGGATAGGATAGGATAGAGGATAGGATAGGATAGAGGATAGGATAGGAGAAAGGATAGGATAGGATAGAGGATATGATAGGATAGAGGTTAGGATCGGATAGAGGATAGGGTAGGATAGAGGATAGGATATGATAGAGTATAGGATAGAGGATAGGATAGGATAGAGGATAGGATAGGCTAGAGGATAGGATAGGATAGAGGATAGGATAGGATAGAGGATAGGATAGGATAGAGGATAGGATAGGATAGAGGATAGGATAGGGGATTGGATAGGATATAGGATAGGATATGAAAGAGGATAGGATAGGATAGCGGATAGGATAGGATAGAGTATAGAATAGGATAGATGATAGGATAGGATAGGATAGAGAATAGGATAGGATATATGATATTATAGGATAGAGCAAGGATAGGACAGAGGATACGATATTATAGAGAATAGGATAGGATAGCGGAAAGGATAGGATAGAGGATAGGATAGGATAGAGGATAGGATAGGATAGAGTATGGGATAGGATAGAGGATAGGATAGGGTAGAGGATAGGATAGGATAGAGGATAGGATAGGATAGAGGATAGGATAGGATGGAGGATAGGATAGGATAGAGGATAGGATAGGATAGAGGATAGGATAGGATACAGGATAGGATAGGATAGAGGATAGGCTAGGATAGAGGATAGGATAGGATAGAGGATAGGATAGGATAGAGGATGGGATAGGATAGAGGATCGGATAGGATAGAGGATGGGATAGGATAGAGGATAGGATAGGATAGAGGATAGGATAGGATAGAGGATAGGATAGGATAGGATAGAGGATAAGAGGATAGGATAGGATAGAGGATAGGATAGGATGGAGGATAGGATAGGATAGAGCATAAGATAGGATAGTGGAAAGGATAGGACAGAGTATAGGATAGGATAGAGGATAGGATCGGATAGAGGATAGGATAGGATAGAGGATAGGATACGATAGATGATAGGATAGGATAGGATAGAGAATAGGATAGAATATATGACATTATAGGATAGAGCAAGGATAGGACAGAGGATACGATATTATAGAGGATAGGATTGGATAGCGGAAAGGATAGGATAGAGGATAGGATAGGATAGAGGATAGGATAGGATAGAGGATAGGATAGGATACAGGATAGGATAGGATAGAGGATAGGCTAGGATAGAGGATAGGATAGGATAGAGGATAGGATAGGATAGAGGATGGGATAGGATAGAGGATCGGATAGGATAGAGGATAGGATAGGATAGAGGATAGGATAGGATAGAGGATAGGATAGGGTAAGAGGATAGGATAGGATAGAGGATAGGATAGGAGAAAGGATAGGATAGGATAGAGGATATGATAGGATAGAAGATAGGATAGGATAGAGGATAGGATAGGATAGAGAATAGGATAGGATAGATGATATTATAGGATAGAGGATAGGATAGGATGGAGGATAGGATAGGATAGAGGATAGGATAGGATACAGGATAGGATAGGATAGAGGATAGGCTAGGATAGAGGATAGGATATGATAGAGGATAGGATAGGATAGAGGATGGGATAGGATAGAGGATCGGATAGGATAGCGGATAGGATAGGATAGAGTATAGAATAGGATAGATGATAGGATAGAGAATAGGATAGGATATATGATATTATAGGATAGAGCAAGGATAGGACAGAGGATACGATATTATAGAGAATAGGATAGGATAGCGGAAAGGATAGGATAGAGGATAGGATAGGATAGGATAGAGGATAGGATAGGATAGAGGATGGGATAGGATAGAGGATAGGATAGGATAGTGGATAGGATAGGAGAGGCGATACGATATAGCATTGGATAGGATAGAGAATAGGATACGATAGAGGATAGGATAGGATTGGATAGAGAATAGGATGGGATAGAGGATAGGATAGGATAGAGTATAGGATAGGATAGAGGATAGGATAGGATAGAGGATGGGATAGGATAGAGGATCGGATAGGATAGAGGATAGGATAGGATAGAGGATAGGATAGGATAGAGGATAGGATAGGATAGAGGATAGGATAGGAGAAAGGATAGGATAGGATAGAGGATATGATAGGATAGAAGATAGGATAGGATAGAGGATAGGATAGGATAGAGGATAGGATAGGATAGTGGATGGGATAGGATAGAGGATAGGATAGGATAGAAGATAAGATAGGATTGAGGATAGGATAGGATACAGGATAGGATAGGATACAGGATAGGATAGGATAGAGGTTAGGGTCGGATAGAGGATAGGATAGGATAGAGGATAGGATATGATAGAGTATAGGATATAGGATTGGATAGGATAGAGGATAGGATACGATAGAGGATAGGATAGTATAGAGGAAAGGATAGGATAGAGGATAGGATAGGATAGAGGATAGGATAGGATAAGAGGATAGGATAGGATAGAGGATAGGATAGGATAGAGGATAGGATAGGGGATTGGATAGGATATAGGATAGGATATGAAAGAGGATAGGATAGGATAGCGGATAGGATAGGATAGAGTATAGAATAGGATAGATGATAGGATAGGATAGGATAGAGAATAGGATAGGATATATGAAATTATAGGATAGAGCAAGGATAGCACAGAGGATACGATATTATAGAGAATAGGATAGGATAGCGGAAAGGATAGGATAGAGGATCGGATAGGATAGAGAATAGGATAGGATAGAGGATAGGATAGGATAAAGGATAGGATAGGATAGAGGATAGGATAGGATAGAGGATAGGATAGGATAGAGGATAGGATAGGATAGAGGATAGCATAGGATACAGGATAGGATAGGATAGTGGATAAGATAGGATAGAGGATACGATATAGGATTGGATAGGATAGAGAATAGGATACGATAGAAGATAGGATAGGATGGGATAGAGGATAGGATAGGATAGAGTATAGGATAGGATAGAGAATAGGATAGGATAGATGATATTATAGGAAAGATGATATTATAGGAAAGAGGATAGGATATGATAGAGGATACGATATTATAGTGGATCGGATAGGATAGAGGATCGGATATAAATGAGGATAGGATAGGATAGAGGATAGGATAGGATAGAGGATAGGATAGGATAAGAGGATAGGATAGAGGATACAGGATAGGATAGGATAGAGGATAGGCTAGGATATAGGATAGGATAGGGTAGAGGATAGGATACGATAGAGGATAGGATAGTATAGAGAAAAGGATTGGATAGAGGATAGGATAGGATAGAGGATCGGATAGGATAGGATAGAGGATAGGATAGGATAAGAGGATAGGATAGGATAGAGGATAGGATAGGATAAGAGGATAGGATAGGATAGAGGATAGGATAGGATAGAGGATAGGATAGGATAGAGGATAGGATAGGATAGAGGATAGGATAGGGGATTGGATAGGACATAGGATAGGATATGAAAGAGGATAGGATAGGATAGAAGATAGGATAGGATTGGATAGAGAATAGGATGGGATAGAGGATAGGATAGGATAGAGTATAGGATAGGATAGAGAATAGGATAGGATAGATGATATTATAGGAAAGATGATATTATAGGAAAGAGGATAGGATATGATAGAGGATACGATATTATAGTGGATCGGATAGGATAGAGGATCGGATATAAATGAGGATAGGATAGGATAGAGGATAGGATAGGATAGAGGATAGGATAGGATAAGAGGATAGGATAGAGGATACAGGATAGGATAGGATAGAGGATAGGCTAGGATATAGGATAGGATAGGGTAGAGGATAGGATACGATAGAGGATAGGATAGTATAGAGAAAAGGATTGGATAGAGGATAGGATAGGATAGAGGATCGGATAGGATAGGATAGAGGATAGGATAGGATAAGAGGATAGGATAGGATAGAGGATAGGATAGGATAAGAGGATAGGATAGGATAGAGGATAGGATAGGATAGAGGATAGGATAGGATAGAGGATAGGATAGGATGGAGGATAGGATAGGATAGAGCATAAGATAGGATAGTGGAAAGGATAGGACAGAGTATAGGATAGGATAGAGGATAGGATCGGATAAAGGATAGGATAGGATAGAGGATAAGATATGATAGAGGATAGGATATAGGATTGGATAGGATAGAGGATAGGATACGATAGAGGATAGGATAGGATAGAGGATAGGATAGGATAGAGGATAGGATAGGATGGAGGATAGGATAGGATAGAGCATAAGATAGGATAGTGGAAAGGATAGGACAGAGTATAGGATAGGATAGAGGATAGGATCGGATAGAGGATAGGATAGGATAGAGGATAGGATAGGATAGGGGATAGGCTAGGATAGAGGAAAGGATAGGATAGAGGATAGGGTAGGATAGAGGATAGGATATGATAGAGTATAGGATATAGGATAGGATACGATAGAGGATAGGATAGTATAGAGGAATGGATAGGATAGAGGATAGGATAGGATAGAGGATAGGATAGGATAGAGGATAGGATAGGATAGAGGATAGGATAGGATACAGGATAGGATAGGATACAGGATAGGATAGGATAGAGGATAGGCTAGGATAGAGGATAGGATAGGATAGAGGATAGGATAGGATAGAGGATGGGATAGGATAGAGGATAGGATAGGATAGAGGATGGGATAGGATAGAGGATCGGATAGGATAGAGGATAGGATAGGAGAGAGGATAGGATAGGATAGAGGATAGGATAGGATAAGAGGATAGGATAGGATAGAGGATAGGATAGGAGAAAGGATAGGATAGGATAGAGGATATGATAGGATAGAAGATAGGATAGGATAGAGGATAGGATAGGATAGAGAATAGGATAGGATAGAGGATGGGATAGGATAGAGGATCGGATAGGATAGCGGATAGGATAGGATAGAGTATAGAATAGGATAGATGATAGGATAGAGAATAGGATAGGATATATGATATTATAGGATAGAGCAAGGATAGGACAGAGGATACGATATTATAGAGAATAGGATAGGATAGCGGAAAGGATAGGATAGAGGATAGGATAGGATAGAGGATAGGATAGGATAGAGGATGGGATAGGATAGAGGATAGGATAGGATACAGGATAGGATAGGGTAGAGGATGGGATAGGATAGAGGATAGGATAGGATAGTGGATAGGATAGGATAGACGATACGATATAGGATTGGATAGGATAGAGAATAGGATACGATAGAGGATAGGATAGGATTGTATAGAGAATAGGATGGGATAGAGGATAGGATAGGATAGAGTATAGGATAGGATAGAGGATAAGATAGGATAGAGGATGGGATAGGATAGAGGATCGGATAGGATAGAGGATAGGATAGGTTAGAGGTTAGGATAGGATAGAGGATAGGATAGGATAGAGGATAGGATAGGAGAAAGGATAGGATAGGATAGAGGATATGATAGGATAGAAGATAGGATAGGATAGAGGATAGGATAGGATAGAGGATAGGATAGGATAGAGAATAGGATAGGATAGATGATAGGATAGAGAATAGGATAGGATATATGATATTATAGGATAGAGCAAGGATAGGACAGAGGATACGATATTATAGAGAATAGGATAGGATAGCGGAAAGGATAGGATAGAGGATAGGATAGGATAGAGGATAGGATAGGATAGAGGATGGGATAGGATAGAGGATAGGATAGGATACAGGATAGGATAGGATAGAGGATGGGATAGGATAGAGGATAGGATAGGATAGTGGATAGGATAGGATAGAGGATAGGATAGGGGATAGGATAGGATAGAGGATAGGATAGGATAGAGGATGGGATAGGATAGAGGATCGGATAGGATAGAGGATAGGATAGGATAGAGGATAGGATAGGATAGAGGATAGGATAGGATAGAGGATAGGATAGGGGATAGGATAGGATAGAGGATAGGATAGGATAGAGGATGGGATAGGATAGAGGATCGGATAGGATAGAGGATAGGATAGGATAGAGGATAGGATAGGATAGAGGATAGGATAGGATAAGAGGATAGGATAGGATAGAGGATAGGATAGGAGAAAGGATAGGATAGGATAGAGGATATGATAGGATAGAAGATAGGATAGGATAGAGGATAGGATACGATAGAGAATAGGATAGGATAGATGATATTATAGGATAGAGGATAGGATAGGATGGAGGATAGGATGGAGGATAGGATAGGATAGAGGATAGGATAGGATACAGGATAGGATAGGATAGAGGATAGGCTAGGATAGAGGATAGGATAGGATAGAGGATAGGATAGGATAGAGGATGGGATAGGATAGAGGATCGGATAGGATAGCGGATAGGATAGGATAGAGTATAGAATAGGATAGATGATAGGATAGAGAATAGGATAGGATATATGATATTATAGGATAGAGCAAGGATAGGACAGAGGATACGATATTATAGAGAATAGGATAGGATAGCGGAAAGGATAGGATAGAGGATAGGATAGGATAGAGGATAGGATAGGATAGAGGATGGGATAGGATAGAGGATAGGATAGGATACAGGATAGGATAGGATAGAGGATGGGATAGGATAGAGGATAGGATAGGATAGTGGATAGGATAGGATAGACGATACGATATAGGATTGGATAGGATAGAGAATAGGATACGATAGAGGATAGGATAGGATTGGATAGAGAATAGGATGGGATAGAGGATAGGATAGGATAGAGTATAGGATAGGATAGAGGATAGGATAGGATAGAGGATGGGATAGGATAGAGGATCGGATAGGATAGAGGATAGGATAGGTTAGAGGATAGGATAGGATAGAGGATAGGATAGGATAGAGGATAGGATAGGAGAAAGGATAGGATAGGATAGAGGATATGATAGGATACAAGATAGGATAGGATAGAGGATAGGATAGGATAGAGGATAGGATAGGATAGAGGGTGGGATAGGATAGAGGATAGGATAGGATAGAAGATAGGATAGGATTGAGGATAGGATAGGATACAGGATAGGATAGGATACAGGATAGGATAGGATAGAGGTTAGGATCGGATAGAGGATAGGATAGGATAGAGGATAGGATATGATAGAGTATAGGATATAGGATTGGATAGGATAGAGGATAGGATACGATAGAGGATAGGATAGTATAGAGGAAAGGATAGGATAGAGGATAGGATAGGATAGAGGATAGGATAGGATAGGATAGAGGATAGGATAGGATAAGAGGATAGGATAGGATAGAGGATAGGATAGGATAGAGGATAGGATAGGGGATTGGATAGGACATAGGATAGGATATGAAAGAGGATAGGATAGGATAGCGGATAGGATAGGATAGAGTATAGAATAGGATAGATGATAGGATAGGATAGGATAGAGAATAGGATAGGATATATGAAATTATAGGATAGAGCAAGGATAGCACAGAGGATACGATATTATAGAGAATAGGATAGGATAGCGGAAAGGATAGGATAGAGGATAGGATAGGATAGAGGATAGGATAGGATAGAGGATGGGATAGGATAGAGGATAGGATAGGATAGAAGATAGGATAGGATAGAGGATAGGATAGGATAGAGGATAGGATAGGATACAGGATAGGATAGGATAGCGGATAGGATAAGATAGAGTATAGAATAGGATAGAGGATAAGATAGGATAGAGGATGGGATAGGATAGAGGATCGGATAGGATAGAGGATAGGATAGGTTAGAGGTTAGGATAGGATAGAGGATAGGATAGGATAGAGGATAGGATAGGAGAAAGGATAGGATAGGATAGAGGATATGATAGGATAGAAGATAGGATAGGATAGAGGATAGGATAGGATAGAGGATAGGATAGGATAGAGGATAGGATAGGATAGAGGATAGGATAGGATAGAGGATAGGATAGGATAGAGGATAGGATAGGATAAAGGATAGGATATGATAGAGGATAGGATAGGATAGAGGATAGGATAGGATAGAGGATCGGATAGGATAGAGGATAGGATAGGATAGAGGATAGGATAGGATAAAGGATAGGATAGGATAGAGGATAGGATAGGATAGAGGATAGGATAGGATAGAGGATAGGATAGGATAGTGGATAGCATAGGATACAGGATAGGATAGGATAGTGGATAAGATAAGATAGAGGATACGATATAGGATTGGATAGGATAGAGAATAGGATACGATAGAAGATAGGATAGGATTGGAAAGAGAATAGGATGGGATAGAGGATAGGATATGATAGAGGATACGATATTATAGTGGATCGGATAGGATAGAGGATCGGATATAATAGAGGATAGGATAGGATAGAGGATAGGATAGGATAGAGGATAGGATAGGATAAGAGCATAGGATAGAGGATACAGGATACAATAGGATAGAGGATAGGCTAGGATATAGGATAGGATAGGGTAGAGGATAGGATACGATAGAGGATAGGATAGTATAGAGAAAAGGATTGGATAGAGGATAGGATAGGATAGAGGATCGGATAGGATAGGATAGAGGATAGGATAGGATAAGAGGATAGGATAGGATAGAGGATAGGATAGCATAAGAGGATAGGATAGGATAGAGGATAGGATAGGATAGAGGATAGGATAGGATAGAGGATAGGATAGGATGGAGGATAGGATAGGATAGAGCATAAGATAGGATAGTGGAAAGGATAGGACAGAGTATAGGATAGGATAGAGGATAGGATCGGATAAAGGATAGGATAGGATAGAGGATAAGATATGATAGAGGATAGGATATAGGATTGGATAGGATAGAGGATAGGATACGATAGAGGATAGGATACGATAGATGATAGGATAGGATAGGATAGATAATAGGATAGAATATGTGATATTATAGGATAGAGCAAGGATAGGACAGAGGATACGATATTATAGAGGATAGGATAGTTTAGCGGAAAGGATAGGATATAGGATAGGATAGAATAGAGGATAGCATAGAGGATAGGATAGGATAGAGGATAGGATAGGATAGAGGATAGGATAGGATAGAGGATAGGATAGGATAGGGGATAGGCTAGGATAGAGGAAAGGATAGGATAGAGGATAGGGTAGGATAGAGGATAGGATATGATAGAGTATAGGATATAGGATAGGATACGATAGAGGATAGGATAGTATAGAGGAATGGATAGGATAGAGGATAGGATAGGATAGAGGATAGGATAGGATAGAGGATAGGATAGGATACAGGATAGGATAGGATACAGGATAGGATAGGATAGAGGATAGGCTAGGATAGAGGATAGGATAGGATAGAGGATAGGATAGGATAGAGGATGGGATAGGATAGAGGATAGGATAGGATAGAGGGTGGGATAGGATAGAGGATCGGATAGGATAGAGGATAGGATAGGATAGAGGATAGGATAGGATAGAGGATAGGCTAGGATAGAGGATAGGATAGGATAGAGGATAGGATAGGATAGAGGATGGGATAGGATAGAGGATCGGATAGGATAGAGGATAGGATATGATAGAGGATAGGATAGGATAGAGGATAGGATAGGATACAGAATAGGATAGGATACAGGATAGTATAGGATAGAGGATAGGATAGGATACAGAATAGGATAGGATACAGGATAGTATAGGATAGAGGATAGGATAGGATAGAGGATAGGATAGGATAGAGGATAGGATAGGCTAGAGGATAGGATAGGATAGAGGATAGGATAGGATAGAGGATAGGATAGGATATAGGATAGGATAGGATAGAGGATAGGATAGGGGGTTGGATAGGATATAGGATAGGATATGAAAGAGGATAGGATAGGATAGCGGATAGGATAGCATAGAGTATAGAATAGGATAGATGATAGGATAGGATAGGATAGAGAATAGGATAGGATATATGATATTATAGGATAGAGCAAGGATAGGACAGAGGATACGATATTATAGAGAATAGGATAGGATAGCGGAAAGGATAGGATAGAGGATAGGATAGGATAGAGGATAGGATAGGATAGAGTATGGGATAGGATAGAGGATAGGATAGGATAGAGGATAGGATAGGATAGAGGATAGGATAGGATAGAGGATAGGATAGGATAGAGGATAGGATAGGATAGAGGATAGGATAGGATAGAGGATAGGATAGGATACAGGATAGGATAGGATAGAGGATAGGCTAGGATAGAGGATAGGATAGGATAGAGGATAGGATAGGATAGAGGATGGGATAGGATAGAGGATCGGATAGGATAGAGGATAGGATAGGATAGAGGATAGGATAGGATAGAGGATAGGATAGGATAGAGGATAGGATAGGATAGGATAGAGGATAAGAGGATAGGATAGGATAGAGGATAGGATAGGATGGAGGATAGGATAGGATAGAGCATAAGATAGGATAGTGGAAAGGATAGGACAGAGTATAGGATAGGATAGAGGATAGGATCGGATAGAGGATAGGATAGGATAGAGGATAGGATACGATAGATGATAGGATAGGATAGGATAGAGAATAGGATAGAATATATGACATTATAGGATAGAGCAAGGATAGGACAGAGGATACGATATTATAGAAGATAGGATAGGATACAGGATAGGATAGGATAGAGGATAGGCTAGGATAGAGGATAGGATAGGATAGAGGATAGGATAGGATAGAGGATGGGATAGGATAGAGGATGGGATAGGATAGAGGATCGGATAGGATAGCGGATAGGATAGGATAGAGTATAGAATAGGATAGATGATAGGATAGAGAATAGGATAGGATATATGATATTATAGGATAGAGCAAGGATAGGACAGAGGATACGATATTATAGAGAATAGGATAGGATAGCGGAAAGGATAGGATAGAGGATAGGATAGGATAGGATAGAGGATAGGATAGGATAGAGGATGGGATAGGATAGAGGATAGGATAGGATACAGGATAGGATAGGATAGAGGATGGGATAGGATAGAGGATAGGATAGGATAGTGGATAGGATAGGAGAGACAATACGATATAGCATTGGATAGGATAGAGAATAGGATACGATAGAGGATAGGATAGGATAGAGGATGGGATAGGATAGAGGATCGGATAGGATAGAGGATAGGATAGGATAGAGGATAGGATAGGATAGAGGATAGGATAGGATAGAGGATAGGATAGGAGAAAGGATAGGATAGGATAGAGGATATGATAGGATAGAAGATAGGATAGGATAGAGGATAGGATAGGATAGAGGATAGGATAGGATAGTGGATGGGATAGGATAGAGGATAGGATAGGATAGAAGATAGGATAGGATTGAGGATAGGATAGGATACAGGATAGGATAGGATACAGGATAGGATAGGATAGAGGTTAGGGTCGGATAGAGGATAGGATAGGATAGAGGATAGGATATGATAGAGTATAGGATATAGGATTGGATAGGATAGAGGATAGGATACGATAGAGGATAGGATAGTATAGAGGAAAGGATAGGATAGAGGATAGGATAGGATAGAGGATAGGATAGGATAGGATAGAGGATAGGATAGGATAAGAGGATAGGATAGGATAGAGGATAGGATAGGATAGAGGATAGGATAGGGGATTGGATAGGATATAGGATAGGATATGAAAGAGGATAGGATAGGATAGCGGATAGGATAGGATAGAGTATAGAATAGGATAGATGATAGGATAGGATAGGATAGAGAATAGGATAGGATATATGAAATTATAGGATAGAGCAAGGATAGCACAGAGGATACGATATTATAGAGAATAGGATAGGATAGCGGAAAGGATAGGATAGAGGATAGGATAGGATAGAGGATAGGATAGGATAGAGGATGGGATAGGATAGAGGATAGGATAGGATAGAGGATAGGATAGGATAAAGGATAGGATAGGATAGAGGATAGGATAGGATAGAGGATAGGATCGGATAGAGGATAGGATAGGATAGAGGATGGGATATGATAGAGTATAGGATATAGGATTGGATAGGATAGAGGATAGGATACGATAGAGGATAGGATAGTATAGAGGAATGGATAGGATAGAGGATAGGATAGGATAGAGGATAGGATAGGATAGAGGATAGGTTAGGATAGAGGATAGGATAGGATAGAGGATAGGATAGGATACAGGATAGGATAGGATAGCGGATAGGATAAGATAGAGTATAGAATAGGATAGATGATATTATAGGAAAGAGGATAGGATATGATAGAGGATACGATATTATAGAGGAGAGAATAGGATAGAGGATCGGATAGGATAGAGGATAGGATAGGATAGAGGATAGGATAGGATAAAGGATAGGATAGGATAGAGGATAGGATAGGATAGAGGATAGGATAGGATAGAGGATAGGATAGGATAGAGGATAGCATAGGATACAGGATAGGATAGGATAGTGGATAAGATAGGATAGAGGATACGATATAGGATTGGATAGGATAGAGAATAGGATACGATAGAAGATAGGATAGGATTGGATAGAGAATAGGATGGGATAGAGGATAGGATAGGATAGAGTATAGGATAGGATAGAGAATAGGATAGGATAGATGATATTATAGGAAAGATGATATTATAGGAAAGAGGATAGGATATGATAGAGGATACGATATTATAGTGAATCGGATAGGATAGAGGATCGGATATAATAGAGGATAGGATAGGATAGAGGATAGGATAGGATAGAGGATAGGATAGGATAAGAGGATAGGATAGAGGATACAGGATAGGATAGGATAGAGGATAGGCTAGGATATAGGATAGGATAGGGTAGAGGATAGGATACGATAGAGGATAGGATAGTATAGAGAAAAGGATTGGATAGAGGATAGGATAGGATAGAGGATCGGATAGGATAGGATAGAGGATAGGATAGGATAAGAGGATAGGATAGGATAGAGGATAGGACAGGATAAGAGGATAGGATAGGATAGAGGATAGGATAGGATAGAGGATAGGATAGGATAGAGGATAGGATAGGATGGAGGATAGGATAGGATAGAGCATGAGATAGGATAGTGGAAAGGATAGGACAGAGTATAGGATAGGATAGAGGATAGGATCGGATAAAGGATAGGATAGGATAGAGGATAAGATATGATAGAGGATAGGATATAGGATTGGATAGGATAGAGGATAGGATACGATAGAGGATAGGATACGATAGATGATAGGATAGGATAGGATAGATAATAGGATAGAATATGTGATATTATAGGATAGAGCAAGGATAGGACAGAGGATACGATATTATAGAGGATAGGATAGTTTAGCGGAAAGGATAGGATATAGGATAGGATAGAATAGAGGATAGCATAGAGGATAGGATAGGATAGAGGATAGGATAGGATAGAGGATAGGATAGGATAGAGGATAGGATAGGATAGGGGATAGGCTAGGATAGAGGAAAGGATAGGATAGAGGATAGGGTAGGATAGAGGATAGGATATGATAGAGTATAGGATATAGGATAGGATACGATAGAGGATAGGATAGTATAGAGGAATGGATAGGATAGAGGATAGGATAGGATAGAGGATAGGATAGGATAGAGGATAGGATAGGATACAGGATAGGATAGGATACAGGATAGGATAGGATACAGGATAGGATAGGATAGCGGATAGGATAAGATAGAGTATAGAATAGGATAGATGATATTATAGGAAGGAGGATAGGATATGATAGAGGATACGATATTATAGAGGAGAGAATAGGATAGAGGATCGGATAGGATAGAGGATAGGATAGGATAGAGGATAGGATAGGATAAAGGATAGGATAGGATAGAGGATAGGATAGGATAGAGGATAGGATAGGATAGAGGATAGGATAGGATAGAGGATAGCATAGGATACAGGATAGGATAGGATAGTGGATAAGATAGGATAGAGGATACGATATAGGATTGGATAGGATAGAGAATAGGATACGATAGAAGATAGGATAGGATTGGATAGAGAATAGGATGGGATAGCGGATAGGATAGGATAGAGTATAGGATAGGATAGAGAATAGGATAGGATAGATGATATTATAGGAAAGATGATATTATAGGAAAGAGGATAGGATATGATAGAGGATACGATATTATAGTGAATCGGATAGGATAGAGGATCGGATATAATAGAGGATAGGATAGGATAGAGGATAGGATAGGATAGAGGATAGGATAGGATAAGAGGATAGGATAGAGGATACAGGATAGGATAGGATAGAGGATAGGCTAGGATATAGGATAGGATAGGGTAGAGGATAGGATACGATAGAGGATAGGATAGTATAGAGAAAAGGATTGGATAGAGGATAGGATAGGATAGAGGATCGGATAGGATAGGATAGAGGATAGGATAGGATAAGAGGATAGGATAGGATAGAGGATAGGACAGGATAAGAGGATAGGATAGGATAGAGGATAGGATAGGATAGAGGATAGGATAGGATAGAGGATAGGATAGGATGGAGGATAGGATAGGATAGAGCATGAGATAGGATAGTGGAAAGGATAGGACAGAGTATAGGATAGGATAGAGGATAGGATCGGATAAAGGATAGGATAGGATAGAGGATAAGATATGATAGAGGATAGGATATAGGATTGGATAGGATAGAGGATAGGATACGATAGAGGATAGGATACGATAGATGATAGGATAGGATAGGATAGATAATAGGATAGAATATGTGATATTATAGGATAGAGCAAGGATAGGACAGAGGATACGATATTATAGAGGATAGGATAGTTTAGCGGAAAGGATAGGATATAGGATAGGATAGAATAGAGGATAGCATAGAGGATAGGATAGGATAGAGGATAGGATAGGATAGAGGATAGGATAGGATAGAGGATAGGATAGGATAGGGGATAGGCTAGGATAGAGGAAAGGATAGGATAGAGGATAGGGTAGGATAGAGGATAGGATATGATAGAGTATAGGATATAGGATAGGATACGATAGAGGATAGGATAGTATAGAGGAATGGATAGGATAGAGGATAGGATAGGATAGAGGATAGGATAGGATAGAGGATAGGATAGGATACAGGATAGGATAGGATACAGGATAGGATAGGATACAGGATAGGATAGGATAGCGGATAGGATAAGATAGAGTATAGAATAGGATAGATGATATTATAGGAAAGAGGATAGGATATGATAGAGGATACGATATTATAGAGGAGAGGATAGGATAGAGGATCGGATAGGATAGAGGATAGGATAGGATAGAGGATAGGATAGGATAAAGGATAGGATAGGATAGAGGATAGGATAGGATAGGATAGAGGATAGGATCGGATAGAGGATAGGATAGGATAGAGGATGGGATATGATAGAGTATAGGATATAGGATTGGATAGGATAGAGGATAGGATACGATAGAGGATAGGATAGTATAGAGGAATGGATAGGATAGAGGATAGGATACGATAGAGGATAGGATAGTATAGAGGAATGGATAGGATAGAGGATAGGATAGGATAGAGGATAGGATAGGATAGAGGATAGGTTAGGATAGAGGATAGGATAGGATAGAGGATAGGATAGGATACAGGATAGGATAGGATAGCGGATAGGATAAGATAGAGTATAGAATAGGATAGATGATATTATAGGAAAGAGGATAGGATATGATAGAGGATACGATATTATAGAGGAGAGAATAGGATAGAGGATCGGATAGGATAGAGGATAGGATAGGATAGAGGATAGGATAGGATAAAGGATAGGATAGGATAGAGGATAGGATAGGATAGAGGATAGGATAGGATAGAGGATAGGATAGGATAGAGGATAGCATAGGATACAGGATAGGATAGGATAGTGGATAAGATAGGATAGAGGATACGATATAGGATTGGATAGGATAGAGAATAGGATACGATAGAAGATAGGATAGGATTGGATAGAGAATAGGATGGGATAGAGGATAGGATAGGATAGAGTATAGGATAGGATAGAGAATAGGATAGGATAGATGATATTATAGGAAAGATGATATTATAGGAAAGAGGATAGGATATGATAGAGGATACGATATTATAGTGAATCGGATAGGATAGAGGATCGGATATAATAGAGGATAGGATAGGATAGAGGATAGGAGAGGATAGAGGATAGGATAGGTTAAGAGGATAGGATAGAGGATACAGGATAGGATAGGATAGAGGATAGGATAGGGTAGAGGATAGGATAGGATAGAGGATCGGATAGGATAGGATAGAGGATAGGATAGGATAAGAGGATAGGATAGGATAGAGGATAGGACAGGATAAGAGGATAGGATAGGATAGAGGATAGGATAGGATAGAGGATAGGATAGGATAGAGGATAGGATAGGATGGAGGATAGGATAGGATAGAGCATGAGATAGGATAGTGGAAAGGATAGGACAGAGTATAGGATAGGATAGAGGATAGGATCGGATAAAGGATAGGATAGGATAGAGGATAAGATATGATAGAGGATAGGATATAGGATTGGATAGGATAGAGGATAGGATACGATAGAGGATAGGATACGATAGATGATAGGATAGGATAGGATAGATAATAGGATAGAATATGTGATATTATAGGATAGAGCAAGGATAGGACAGAGGATACGATATTATAGAGGATAGGATAGTTTAGCGGAAAGGATAGGATATAGGATAGGATAGAATAGAGGATAGCATAGAGGATAGGATAGGATAGAGGATAGGATAGGATAGAGGATAGGATAGGATAGAGGATAGGATAGGATAGGGGATAGGCTAGGATAGAGGAAAGGATAGGATAGAGGATAGGGTAGGATAGAGGATAGGATATGATAGAGTATAGGATATAGGATAGGATACGATAGAGGATAGGATAGTATAGAGGAATGGATAGGATAGAGGATAGGATAGGATAGAGGATAGGATAGGATAGAGGATAGGATAGGATACAGGATAGGATAGGATACAGGATAGGATAGGATAGAGGATAGGCTAGGATAGAGGATAGGATAGGATAGAGGATAGGATAGGATAGAGGATGGGATAGGATAGAGGATAGGATAGGATATAGGATGGGATAGGATAGAGGATCGGATAGGATAGAGGATAGGATAGGATAGAGGATAGGATAGGATAGAGGATAGGATAGGATAGAGGATAGGATAGGATAGAGGATAGGATAGGATGGAGGATAGGATAGGATAGAGCATAAGGTAGGATAGTGGAAAGGATAGGACAGAGTATAGGATAGGATAGAGGATAGGATCGGATAGAGGATAGGATAGGATAGAGGATAGGATATGATAGAGTATAGGATATAGGATTGGATAGGATAGAGGATAGGATACGATAGAGGATAGGATAGTATAGAGGAATGGATAGGATAGAGGATAGGATAGGATAGAGGATAGGATAGGATAGGATAGAGGATAGGATAGGATAAGAGGATAGGATAGGATAGAGGATAGGATAGGATAGAGGATAGGATAGGATAGAGGATAGGATAGGATAGAGGATAGGATGGGATGGAGGATAGGATAGGATAGAGCATAAGATAGGATAGTGGAAAGGATAGGACAGAGTATAGGATAGGATAGAGGATAGGATCGGATAAAGGATAGGATAGGATAGAGGATAAGATATGATAGAGCATAGGATATAGGATTGGATAGGATAGAGGATAGGATACGATAGAGGATAGGATACGATAGATGATAGGATAGGATAGGATAGAGAATAGGATAGAATATATGACATTATAGGATAGAGCAAGGATAGGACAGAGGATACGATATTATAGAGAATAGGATAGGATAGCGGAAAGGATAGGATAGAGGATAGGATAGGATAGAGGATAGGATAGGATAGAGGATGGGATAGGATAGAGGATAGGATAGGATACAGGATAGGATAGGATAGAGGATGGGATAGGATAGAGGATAGGATAGGATAGTGGATAGGATAGGATAGACGATACGATATAGGATTGGATAGGATAGAGGATAGGCTAGGATAGAGGATAGGATAGGATAGAGGATAGGATAGGATAGAGGATGGGATAGGATAGAGGATAGGATAGGATATAGGATGGGATAGGATAGAGGATCGGATAGGATAGAGGATAGGATAGGATAGAGGATAGGATAGGATAGAGGATAGGCTAGGATAGAGGATAGGATAGGATAGAGGATAGGATAGGATGGAGGATAGGATAGGATAGAGCATAAGATATGATAGAGCATAGGATATAGGATTGGATAGGATAGAGGATAGGATACGATAGAGGATAGGATACGATAGATGATAGGATAGGATAGGATAGAGAATAGGATAGAATATATGACATTATAGGATAGAGCAAGGATAGGACAGAGGATACGATATTATAGAGAATAGGATAGGATAGCGGAAAGGATAGGATAGAGGATAGGATAGGATAGAGGATAGGATAGGATAGAGGATGGGATAGGATAGAGGATAGGATAGGATACAGGATAGGATAGGATAGAGGATGGGATAGGATAGAGGATAGGATAGGATAGTGGATAGGATAGGATAGACGATACGATATAGGATTGGATAGGATAGAGAATAGGATACGATAGAGGATAGCATAGGATTGGATAGAGAATAGGATGGGATAGAGGATAGGATAGGATAGAGTATAGGATAGGATAGCGGATAGGATAGGATAGAGTATAGAATAGGATAGATGATAGGATAGGATAGGATAGAGAATAGGATAGGATATATGATATTATAGGATAGAGCAAGGATAGGACAGAGGATACGATATTATAGAGAATAGGATAGGATAGCGGAAAGGATAGGATAGAGGATAGGATAGGATAGAGGATAGGATAGGATAGAGGATGGGATAGGATAGAGGATAGGATAGGATAGAGGATAGGATAGGATAGAGGATAGGATAGGATACAGGATAGGATAGGATAGCGGATAGGATAAGATAGAGTATAGAATAGGATAGATGATATTATAGGAAAGAGGATAGGATATGATAGAGGATACGATATTATAGAGGAGAGGATAGGATAGAGGATCGGATAGGATAGAGGATAGGATAGGATAGAGGATAGGATAGGATAAAGGATAGGATAGGATAGAGGATAGGATAGGATAGAGGATAGGATAGGATAGAGGATAGGATAGGATAGAGGATAGCATAGGATACAGGATAGGATAGGATAGAGAATAGGATAGGATAGATGATATTATAGGATAGAGGATAGGATAGGATGGAGGATAGGATAGGATAGAGCATAAGGTAGGATAGTGGAAAGGATAGGACAGAGTATAGGATAGGATAGAGGATAGGATCGGATAGAGGATAGGCTAGGATAGACGATAGGATAGGATAGAGGATAGGATAGGATAGAGGATGGGATAGGATAGAGGATCGGATAGGATAGAGGATAGGATAGGATAGAGGATATAATAGGATAGAGGATAGGATAGGATAAGAGGATGGGATAGGATAGAGGAGAGGATAGGAGAAAGGATAGGATAGGATAGAGGATATGATAGGATAGAGGATCGGATAGGATAGCGGATAGGATAGGATAGAGTATAGAATAGGATAGATGATAGGATAGGATAGGATAGAGAATAGGATAGGATAGAGAATAGGATAGGATAGATGATATTATAGGATAGAGGATAGGATAGGATGGAGGATAGGATAGGATAGAGGATAGGTTAGAGGATAGGATAGGATACAGGATAGGATAGGATAGAGGATAGGCTAGGATAGAGGATAGGATAGGATAGAGGATAGGATAGGATAGAGGATGGGATAGGATAGAGGATCGGATAGGATAGCGGATAGGATAGGATAGAGTATAGAATAGGATAGATGATAGGATAGGATAGGATAGAGAATAGGATAGGATATATGATATTATAGGATAGAGCAAGGATAGGACAGAGGATACGATATTATAGAGAATAGGATAGGATAGCGGAAAGGATAGGATAGACGATATGATAGGATAGAGGATAGGGTAGGATAGAGGATGGGATAGGATAGAGGATAGGATAGGATACAGGATAGGATAGGATAGAGGATGGGATAGGATAGAGGATAGGATAGGATATAGGATACGATATAGGATTGGATAGGATAGAGAATAGGATAGGATAGAGAATAGGATAGGATTGGATAGAGAATAGGATGGGATAGAGGATAGGATAGGATAGAGGATAGGATAGGATAGAGGATGGGATAGGATAGAGGATAGGATAGGATAGAGGATAGGATAGGATAGAGGATAGCATAGGATACAGGATAGGATAGGATAGAGAATAGGATAGGATAGATGATATTAAAGGATAGAGGATAGGATAGGATGGAGGATAGGATAGGATAGAGCATAAGGTAGGATAGTGGAAAGGATAGGACAGAGTATAGGATAGGATAGAGGATAGGATCGGATAGAGGATAGGATAGGATAGAGGATAGGATATGATAGAGTATAGGATATAGGATTGGATAGGATAGAGGATAGGATACGATAGAGGATAGGATAGTATAGAGGAATGGATAGGATAGAGGATAGGATAGGATAGAGGATAGGATAGGATAGGATAGAGGATAGGATAGGATAAGAGGATAGGATAGGATAGAGGATAGGATAGGATAGAGGATAGGATAGGATAGAGGATAGGATAGGATAGAGGATAGGATAGGATAGTGGATAGGATAGGATAGACGATACGATATAGGATTGGATAGGATAGAGAATAGGATACGATAGAGGATAGGATAGGATTGGATAGAGAATAGGATGGGATAGAGGATAGGATAGGATAGAGTATAGGATAGGATAGCGGATAGGATAGGATAGAGTATAGAATAGGATAGATGATAGGATAGGATAGGATAGAGAATAGGATAGGATATATGATATTATAGGATAGAGCAAGGATAGGACAGAGGATACGATATTATAGAGAATAGGATAGGATAGCGGAAAGGATAGGATAGAGGATAGGATAGGATAGAGGATAGGATAGGATAGAGGATGGGATAGGATAGAGGATAGGATAGGAGAGAAGGATAGGATAGGATAGAGGATAGGATAGGATAGAGGATAGGATAGGATACAGGATAGGATAGGATAGCGGATAGGATAAGATAGAGTATAGAATAGGATAGATGATATTATAGGAAAGACGATAGGATATGATAGAGGATACGATATTATAGAGGAGAGGATAGGATAGAGGATCGGATAGGATAGAGGATAGGATAGGATAGAGGATAGGATAGGATAAAGGATAGGATAGGATAGAGGATAGGATAGGATAGAGGATAGGATAGGATAGAGGATAGGATAGGATAGAGGATAGCATAGGATAGAGGATGGGATAGGATAGAGAATAGGATAGGATAGATGATATTATAGGATAGAGGATAGGATAGGATGGAGGATAGGATAGGATAGAGCATAAGGAAGGATAGTGGAAAGGATAGGTCATAGTATAGGATAGGATAGAGGATAGGATCGGATAGAGGATAGGATAGGATAGAGGATAGGATATTTTAGAGTATAGGATATAGGATTGGATAGGATAGAGGATAGGATACGATAGAGGATAGGATAGTATAGAGGAATGGATAGGATAGAGGATAGGATAGGATAGAGGATAGGATAGGATAGGATAGGATAGAGGATAAGAGGATAGGATAGGATAGAGGATAGGATAGGATGGAGGATAGGATAGGATAGAGCATAAGATAGGATAGTGGAAAGGATAGGACAGAGTATAGGATAGGATAGAGGATAGGATCGGATAGAGGATAGGATAGGATAGAGGATAGGATACGATAGATGATAGGATAGGATAGGATAGAGAATAGGATAGAATATATGACATTATAGGATAGAGCAAGGATAGGACAGAGGATACGATATAATAGAGGATAGGATAGGATAGCGGATGGGATAGGATAGAGGATCGGATAGGATAGAGGATAGGATAGGATAGAGGATAGGATAGGATAGAGGATAGGATAGGATAAGAGGATAGGATAGGATAGAGGATAGGATAGGAGAAAGGATAGGATAGGATAGAGGATATGATAGGATAGAAGATAGGATAGGATAGAGGATAGGATAGGATAGAGAATAGGATAGGATAGATGATATTATAGGATAGAGTATAGGATAGGATGGAGGATAGGATAGGATAGGATAGGATAGGATACAGGATAGGATAGGATAGAGGATAGGATATGATAGAGGATACGATATTATAGAGGAGAGGATAGGATAGAGGATCGGATAGGATAGAGGATAGGATAGGATAGAGGATAGGATAGGATAAAGGATAGGATAGGATAGAGGATAGGATAGGATAGAGGATAGGATAGGATAGAGGATAGGATAGGATAGAGGATAGCATAGGATACAGGATAGGATAGGATAGAGAATAGGATAGGATAGATGATATTATAGGATAGAGGATAGGATAGGATGGAGGATAGGATAGGATAGAGCATAAGGTAGGATAGTGGAAAGGATAGGACAGAGTATAGGATAGGATAGAGGATAGGATCGGATAGAGGATAGGATAGGATAGAGGATAGGATATGATAGAGTATAGGATATAGGATTGGATAGGATAGAGGATAGGATACGATAGAGGATAGGATAGTATAGAGGAATGGATAGGATAGAGGATAGGATAGGATAGAGGATAGGATAGGATAGGATAGAGAATAGGATAGGATATATGATATTATAGGATAGAGCAAGGATAGGACACAGGATACGATATTATAGAGAATAGGATAGGATAGCGGAAAGGATAGGATAGAGGATAGGATAGGATAGAGGATAGGATAGGATAGAGGATGGGATAGGATAGAGGATAGGATAGGATAGAGGATAGGATAGGATAGAGGATAGGATAGGATAGAGGATAGGATAGGATACAGGATAGGATAGGATAGCGGATAGGATAAGATAGAGTATAGAGTAGGATAGATGATATTATAGGAAAGAGGATAGGATATGATAGAGGATACGATATTATAGAGGAGAGGATAGGATAGAGGATAGGATAGGATAGAGGATAGGATAGGATAAAGGATAGGATAGGATAGAGGATAGGATAGGATAGAGGATAGGATAGGATAGAGGATAGGATAGGATAGAGGATAGGATAGGATAAAGGATAGGATAGGATAGAGGATAGGATAGGATAGAGGATAGGATAGGATACAGGATAGTATAGGATAGAGGATAGGATAGGATAGAGGATAGGATAGGATAGAGGATAGGATAGGGTAGAGGATAGGATAGCATAGAGGATAGGATAGGATAGAGGATAGGATAGAGGATAGGATAGGATAGAGGATAGGATAGGATAGAGGATAGGATAGGGGATTGGATAGGATATAGGATAGGATATGAAAGAGGATAGGATAGGATAGAGGATAGGATAGGATAGAGGATGGGATAGGATAGAGGATCGGATAGGATAGAGGATAGGATAGGATAGAGGATAGGATAGGATAGAGGATAGGATAGGATAAGAGGATAGGATAGGATAGAGGATAGGATAGGAGATAGGATAGGATAGGATAGAGGATATGATAGGATAGAAGATAGGATAGGATAGAGGATAGGATAGGATAGAGAATAGGATAGGATAGATGATATTATAGGATAGAGGATAGGATAGGATGGAGGATAGGATAGGATAGAGGATAGGATAGGATACAGGATAGGATAGGATAGAGGATAGGCTAGGATAGAGGATAGGATAGGATAGAGGATAGGATAGGATAGAGGATGGGATAGGATAGAGGATCGGATATGATAGCGGATAGGATAGGATAGAGTATAGAATAGGATAGATGATAGGATAGGATAGGATAGAGAATAGGATAGGATATATGATATTATAGGATAGAGCAAGGATAGGACAGAGGATACGATATTATAGAGAATAGGATAGGATAGCGGAAAGGATAGGATAGAGGATAGGATAGGATAGAGGATAGGATAGGATAGAGGATGGGATAGGATAGAGGATAGGATAGGATAGAGGATAGGATAGGATAGAGGATAGGATAGGATACAGGATAGGATAGGATAGCGGATAGGATAAGATAGAGTATAGAATAGGATAGATGATATTATAGGAAAGAGGATAGGATATGATAGAGGATACGATATTATAGAGGAGAGGATAGGATAGAGGATCGGATAAGATAGAGGATAGGATAGGATAGAGGATAGGATAGGATAAAGGATAGGATAGGATAGAGGATAGGATAGGATAGAGGATAGGATAGGATAGCGGATAGGATAAGATAGAGTATAGAATAGGATAGATGATATTATAGGAAAGAGGATAGGATATGATAGAGGATACGATATTATAGAGGAGAGGATAGGATAGAGGATCGGATAAGATAGAGGATAGGATAGGATAGAGGATAGGATAGGATAAAGGATAGGATGGGATAGAGGATAGTATAGGATAGAGGATAGGATAGGATAGAGGATAGGATAGGATAGAGGATAGCATAGGATACAGGATAGGATAGGATAGAGAATAGGATAGGATAGATGATATTATAGGATAGAGGATAGGATAGGATGGAGGATAGGATAGGATAGAGCATAAGGTAGGATAGTGGAAAGGATAGGACAGAGTATAGGAGAGGATAGAGGATAGGATCGGATAGAGGATAGGATAGGATAGAGGATAGGATATGATAGAGTATACGATATGATAGAGTATAGGATATAGGATTGGATAGGATAGAGGATAGGATACGATAGAGGATAGGATAGTATAGAGGAATGGGTAGGATAGAGGATAGGATAGGATAAAGGATAGGATAGGATAGAGGATAGGATAGGATAGAGGATAGGATAGGATAGAGGATAGGATAGGATAGAGGATAGGATAGGATAAAGGATAGGATAGGATAGAGGATAGGAAAGGATAGAGGATAGGATAGGATACAGGATAGTATAGGATAGAGGATAGGATAGGATAGAGGATAGGATAGGATAGAGGATAGGATAGGGTAGAGGATAGGATAGCATAGAGGATAGGATAGGATAGAGGATAGGATAGAGGATAGGGTAGGATAGAGGATAGGATAGGATAGAGGATAGGATAGGGGATTGGATAGGATATAGGATAGGATATGAAAGAGGATAGGATAGGATAGAGGATAGGATAGGATAGAGGATGGGATAGGATAGAGGATCGGATAGGATAGAGGATAGGATAGGATAGAGGATAGGATAGGATAGAGGATAGGATAGGATAAGAGGATAGGATAGGATAGAGGATAGGATAGGAGAAAGGATAGGATAGGATAGAGGATATGATAGGATAGAAGATTGGATAGGATAGAGGATAGGATAGGATAGAGAATAGGATAGGATAGATGATATTATAGGATAGAGGATAGGATAGGATGGAGGATAGGATAGGATAGAGGATAGCATAGGATACAGGATAGGATAGGATAGAGAATAGGATAGGATAGATGATATTATAGGATAGAGGATAGGATAGGATGGAGGATAGGATAGGATAGAGCATAAGGTAGGATAGTGGAAAGGATAGGACAGAGTATAGGAGAGGATAGAGGATAGGATCGGATAGAGGATAGGATAGGATAGAGGATAGGATATGATAGAGTATAGGATATAGGATTGGATAGGATAGAGGATAGGATACGATAGAGGATAGGATAGTATAGAGGATAGGATAGGATAGAGGATAGGATAGGATACAGGATAGGATAGGATAGCGGATAGGATAAGATAGAGTATAGAATAGGATAGATGATATTATAGGAAAGAGGATAGGATATGATAGAGGATACGATATTATAGAGGAGAGGATAGGATAGAGGATCGGATAAGATAGAGGATAGGATAGGATAGAGGATAGGATAGGATAAAGGATAGGATAGGATAGAGAATAGGATAGGATAGATGATATTATAGGATAGAGGATAGGATAGGATGGAGGATAGGATAGGATAGAGGATAGGATAGGATACAGGATAGGATAGGATAGAGGATAGGCTAGGATAGAAGATAGGATAGGATAGAGGATAGGATAGGATAGAGAATAGGATAGGATAGATGATATTATAGGATAGAGGATAGGATAGGATGGAGGATAGGATAGGATAGAGGATAGGATAGGATACAGGATAGGATAGGATAGAGGATAGGCTAGGATAGAAGATAGGATAGGATAGAGGATAGGATAGGATAGAGGATGGGATAGGATAGAGGATCGGATAGGATAGCGGATAGGATAGGATAGAGTATAGAATAGGATAGATGATAGGATAGGATAGGATAGAGAATAGGATAGGATATATGATATTATAGGATAGAGCAAGGATAGGACAGAGGATACGATATTATAGAGAATAGGATAGGATAGCGGAAAGGATAGGATAGAGGATAGGATAGGATAGAGGATAGGATAGGATAGAGGATGGGATAGGATAGAGGATAGGATAGGATAGAGGATAGGATAGGATAGAGGATAGGATAGAGGATAGGATAGGATACAGGATAGGATAGGATAGCGCATAGGATAAGATAGAGTATAGAATAGGATAGATGATATTATAGGAAAGAGGATAGGATATGATAGAGGATAGGATAGGATAGAGGATAGGATATAGGATTGGATAGGATAGAGGATAGGATACGATAGAGGATAGGATAGTATAGAGGAATGGATAGGATAGAGGATAGGATAGGATAGAGGATAGGATAGGATAGGATAGAGCATAAGAGGATAGGATAGGATAGAGGATAGGATAGGATGGAGGATAGGATAGGATAGAGCATAAGATAGGATAGTGGAAAGGATAGGACAGAGTATAGGATAGGATAGAGGATAGGATCGGATAGAGGATAGGATAGGATAGAGGATAGGATACGATAGATGATAGGATAGGATAGGATAGAGAATAGGATAGAATATATGACATTATAGGATAGAGCAAGGATAGGACAGAGGATAGGATGGGATAGATAATAGGCTAGGATAGAGGATAGGATAGGATAGAGGATAGGATAGGATAGAGGATGGGATAGGATAGAGGATCGGATAGGATGGAGGATAGGATAGGATAGAGCATAAGATAGGATAGTGGAAAGGATAGGACAGAGTATAGGATAGGATAGAGGATAGGATCGGATAGAGGATAGGATAGGATAGAGGATAGGATACGATAGATGATAGGATAGGATAGGATAGAGAATAGGATAGAATATATGACATTATAGGATAGAGCAAGGATAGGACAGAGGATAGGATGGGATAGATAATAGGCTAGGATAGAGAATAGGATAGGATGGAGGATAGGAAAGGATAGAGGATAGGATAGGATACAGGATAGGATAGGATAGAGGATAGGATAGGATAGAGGATAGGATAGGATACAGGATAGGATAGGATATAGGATAGTATGGGATAGAGGATAGGATAGGATAGAGGATAGGATAGGATAGAGGATAGGATAGGGTAGAGGATAGGATAGGATAGAGGATAGGATAGGATAGAGGATAGGATAGAGGATAGGATAGAGGATAGGAGAGGATAGAGGATAGGATATGATAGAGGATAGGATAGGGGATTGGATAGGATATAGGATAGGATATGAAAGAGGATAGGATAGGATAGCGGATAGGATAGGATAGAGTATAGAATAGGATAGATGATTGGATAGGATAGGATAGAGAATAGGATAGGATATATGATATTATAGGATAGAGCAAGGATAGGACAGAGGATACGATATTATAGAGAATAGGATAGGATAGCAGAAAGGATAGGATAGAGGATAGGATAGGATAGAGGATAGGATAGGATACAGGATAGGATAGGATGGAGAATAGGATAGGATAGAGGATAGGATAGGATAGAGGATAGGATAGGATAGAGGATGGGATAGGATAGAGGATCGGATAGGATAGAGGATAGGATAGGATAGAGGATAGGATAGGATAGAGGATAGGATAGGATACAGGATAGGATAGGATACAGGATAGTATAGGATAGAGGATAGGATAGGATAGAGGATAGGATAGGGTAGAGGATAGGATAGGATAGAGGATAGGATAGGATAGAGGATAGGATAGAGGATAGGATAGGATAGAGGATAGGATAGGATAGAGGATAGGATAGGGGATTGGATAGGATATAGGATAGGGTATGATAGAGGATAGGATAGGCTAGCGGATAGGATAGGATAGAGTATAGAATAGGATAGATGATAGGATAGGATAGGATAGAGAATAGGATAGGATATATGATATTATAGGATAGAGCATAAGGTAGGATAGTGGAAAGGATAGGACAGAGTATAGGATAGGATAGAGGATAGGATCGGATAGAGGATAGGATAGGATAGAGGATAGGATATGATAGAGTATAGGATATAGGATTGGATAGGATAGAGGATAGGATAGAGGATAGGGTAGGATAGAGGATAGGATAGGATAGAGGATAGGATAGGGGATTGGATAGGATATAGGATAGGATATGAAAGAGGATAGGATAGGATAGAGGATAGGATAGGATAGAGGATGGGATAGGATAGAGGATCGGATAGGATAGAGGATAGGATAGGATAGAGGATAGGATAGGATAGAGGATAGGATAGGATAAGAGGATAGGATAGGATAGAGGATAGGATAGGAGAAAGGATAGGATAGGATAGAGGATATGATAGGATAGAAGATTGGATAGGATAGAGGATAGGATAGGATAGAGAATAGGATAGGATAGATGATATTATAGGATAGAGGATAGGATAGGATGGAGGATAGGATAGGATAGAGGATAGCATAGGATACAGGATAGGATAGGATAGAGAATAGGATAGGATAGATGATATTATAGGATAGAGGATAGGATAGGATGGAGGATAGGATAGGATAGAGCATAAGGTAGGATAGTGGAAAGGATAGGACAGAGTATAGGAGAGGATAGAGGATAGGATCGGATAGAGGATAGGATAGGATAGAGGATAGGATATGATAGAGTATAGGATATAGGATTGGATAGGATAGAGGATAGGATACGATAGAGGATAGGATAGTATAGAGGATAGGATAGGATAGAGGATAGGATAGGATACAGGATAGGATAGGATAGCGGATAGGATAAGATAGAGTATAGAATAGGATAGATGATATTATAGGAAAGAGGATAGGATATGATAGAGGATACGATATTATAGAGGAGAGGATAGGATAGAGGATCGGATAAGATAGAGGATAGGATAGGATAGAGGATAGGATAGGATAAAGGATAGGATAGGATAGAGGATAGGATAGGATAGAGGATAGGATAGGATAGCGGATAGGATAAGATAGAGTATAGAATAGGATAGATGATATTATAGGAAAGAGGATAGGATATGATAGAGGATACGATATTATAGAGGAGAGGATAGGATAGAGGATCGGATAAGATAGAGGATAGGATAGGATAGAGGATAGGATAGGATAAAGGATAGGATGGGATAGAGGATAGGATAGGATAGAGGATAGGATAGGATAGAGGATAGGATAGGATAGAGGATAGCATAGGATACAGGATAGGATAGGATAGAGAATAGGATAGGATAGATGATATTATAGGATAGAGGATAGGATAGGATGGAGGATAGGATAGGATAGAGCATAAGGTAGGATAGTGGAAAGGATAGGACAGAGTATAGGAGAGGATAGAGGATAGGATCGGATAGAGGATAGGATAGGATAGAGGATAGGATATGATAGAGTATAGGATATGATAGAGTATAGGATATAGGATTGGATAGGATAGAGGATAGGATACGATAGAGGATAGGATAGTATAGAGGAATGGGTAGGATAGAGGATAGGATAGGATAAAGGATAGGATAGGATAGAGGATAGGATAGGATAGAGGATAGGATAGGATAGAGGATAGGATAGGATAGAGGATAGGATAGGATAAAGGATAGGATAGGATAGAGGATAGGATAGGATAGAGGATAGGATAGGATACAGGATAGTATAGGATAGAGGATAGGATAGGATAGAGGATAGGATAGGATAGAGGATAGGATAGGGTAGAGGATAGGATAGCATAGAGGATAGGATAGGATAGAGGATAGGATAGAGGATAGGGTAGGATAGAGGATAGGATAGGATAGAGGATAGGATAGGGGATTGGATAGGATATAGGATAGGATATGAAAGAGGATAGGATAGGATAGAGGATAGGATAGGATAGAGGATGGGATAGGATAGAGGATCGGATAGGATAGAGGATAGGATAGGATAGAGGATAGGATAGGATAGAGGATAGGATAGGATAAGAGGATAGGATAGGATAGAGGATAGGATAGGAGAAAGGATAGGATAGGATAGAGGATATGATAGGATAGAAGATAGGATAGGATAGAGGATAGGATAGGATAGAGAATAGGATAGGATAGATGATATTATAGGATAGAGGATAGGATAGGATGGAGGATAGGATAGGATAGAGGATAGGATAGGATACAGGATAGGATAGGATAGAGGATAGGCTAGGATAGAAGATAGGATAGGATAGAGGATAGGATAGGATAGAGGATGGGATAGGATAGAGGATCGGATAGGATAGCGGATAGGATAGGATAGAGTATAGAATAGGATAGATGATAGGATAGGATAGGATAGAGAATAGGATAGGATATATGATATTATAGGATAGAGCAAGGATAGGACAGAGGATACGATATTATAGAGAATAGGATAGGATAGCGGAAAGGATAGGATAGAGGATAGGATAG
Source organism: Halictus rubicundus (assembly GCF_050948215.1). Taxonomy (NCBI): domain Eukaryota; kingdom Metazoa; phylum Arthropoda; class Insecta; order Hymenoptera; family Halictidae; genus Halictus; species Halictus rubicundus. The sequence goes on along the minus strand of NW_027488953.1, from coordinate 75,018 downwards.
GATAGAGGATAGGATAGGATAGAGGATGGGATAGGATAGAGGATAGGATAGGATAGAGGATAGGATAGGATAGAGGATAGGATAGGATACAGGATAGGATAGGATAGCGCATAGGATAAGATAGAGTATAGAATAGGATAGATGATATTATAGGAAAGAGGATAGGATATGATAGAGGATAGGATAGGATAGAGGATAGGATATAGGATTGGATAGGATAGAGGATAGGATACGATAGAGGATAGGATAGTATAGAGGAATGGATAGGATAGAGGATAGGATAGGATAGAGGATAGGATAGGATAGAGGATAGGATAGGATAGGATAGAGCATAAGAGGATAGGATAGGATAGAGGATAGGATAGGATGGAGGATAGGATAGGATAGAGCATAAGATAGGATAGTGGAAAGGATAGGACAGAGTATAGGATAGGATAGAGGATAGGATCGGATAGAGGATAGGATAGGATAGAGGATAGGATACGATAGATGATAGGATAGGATAGGATAGAGAATAGGATAGAATATATGACATTATAGGATAGAGCAAGGATAGGACAGAGGATAGGATGGGATAGATAATAGGCTAGGATAGAGGATAGGATAGGATAGAGGATAGGATAGGATAGAGGATGGGATAGGATAGAGGATCGGATAGGATAGAGGATAGGCTAGGATAGAGGATAGGATAGGATAGAGGATAGGATAGGATAGAGGATGGGATAGGATAGAGGATCGGATAGGATGGAGGATAGGATAGGATAGAGCATAAGATAGGATAGTGGAAAGGATAGGACAGAGTATAGGATAGGATAGAGGATAGGATCGGATAGAGGATAGGATAGGATAGAGGATAGGATACGATAGATGATAGGATAGGATAGGATAGAGAATAGGATAGAATATATGACATTATAGGATAGAGCAAGGATAGGACAGAGGATAGGATGGGATAGATAATAGGCTAGGATAGAGGATAGGATAGGATAGAGGATAGGATAGGATAGAGGATGGGATAGGATAGAGGATCGGATAGGATAGAGGATAGGATAGGATAGAGGATAGGATAGGATAGAGGATAGGATAGGATAAGAGGATAGGATAGGATAGAGGATAGGATAGGAGAAAGGATAGGATAGGATAGAGGATATGATAGGATAGAAGATAGGATAGGATAGAGGATAGGATAGGATAGAGAATAGGATAGGATAGATGATATTATAGGATAGAGAATAGGATAGGATGGAGGATAGGAAAGGATAGAGGATAGGATAGGATACAGGATAGGATAGGATAGAGGATAGGATAGGATAGAGGATAGGATAGGATACAGGATAGGATAGGATATAGGATAGTATGGGATAGAGGATAGGATAGGATAGAGGATAGGATAGGATAGAGGATAGGATAGGGTAGAGGATAGGATAGGATAGAGGATAGGATAGGATAGAGGATAGGATAGAGGATAGGATAGAGGATAGGAGAGGATAGAGGATAGGATATGATAGAGGATAGGATAGGGGATTGGATAGGATATAGGATAGGATATGAAAGAGGATAGGATAGGATAGCGGATAGGATAGGATAGAGTATAGAATAGGATAGATGATTGGATAGGATAGGATAGAGAATAGGATAGGATATATGATATTATAGGATAGAGCAAGGATAGGACAGAGGATACGATATTATAGAGAATAGGATAGGATAGCGGAAAGGATAGGATAGAGGATAGGATAGGATAGAGGATAGGATAGGATAGAGGATGGGATAGGATAGAGGATAGGATAGGATAGAGGATAGGATAGGATAGAGTATAGGATAGGATAGAGGATAGGATAGGATAGAGGATAGGATAGGATACAGGATAGGATAGGATAGCGGATAGGATAAGATAGAGTATAGAATAGGATAGATGAGATTATAGGAAAGAGGATAGGATATGATAGAGGATACGATATTATAGAGGAGAGGATAGGATAGAGGATAGGATAGGATAGAGGATAGGATAGGATAGAGGATAGGATAGGATAAAGGATAGGATAGGATAGAGGATAGGATAGGATAGAGGATAGGATAGGATAGAGGATAGGATAGGATAGAGGATAGCATAGGATAGAGTATAGAATAGGATAGATGATAGGATCGGATAGGATAGAGGATAGGATAGGATAGAGGATAGGATAGGATAGAGGATAGGATAGGATAGAGGATAGGATAGGATAGAGGATAGGATAGGATAGAGGATAGGATAGGATACAGGATAGGATAGGATAGAGGATAGGCTAGGATAGAGGATAGGATAGGATAGAGGATAGGATAGGATAGAGGATGGGATAGGATAGAGGATCGGATAGGATAGAGGATAGGATAGGATAGAGGATAGGATAGGATAGAGGATAGGATAGGATACAGGATAGGATAGGATACAGGATAGTATAGGATAGAGGATAGGATAGGATAGAGGATAGGATAGGGTAGAGGATAGGATAGGATAGAGGATAGGATAGGATAGAGGATAGGATAGAGGATAGGATAGGATAGAGGATAGGATAGGATAGAGGATAGGATAGGGGATTGGATAGGATATAGGATAGGGTATGATAGAGGATAGGATAGGATAGCGGATAGGATAGGATAGAGTATAGAATAGGATAGATGATAGGATAGGATAGGATAGAGAATAGGATAGGATAGAGGATGGGATAGGATAGAGGATAGGATAGGATAGAGGATAGGATAGGGTAGAGGATAGGATAGGATAGAGAATAGAATAGGATAGATGATAGGATAGGATAGAAGAGAGAATAGGATAGGATAGCGGATAGGATAGGATAGAGTATAGAATAGGATAGATGATAGGATAGGATAGGATAGAGAATAGGATAGGATAGAGGATGGGATAGGATAGAGGATAGGATAGGATAGAGGATAGGATAGGGTAGAGGATAGGATAGGATAGAGAATAGAATAGGATAGATGATAGGATAGGATAGGATAGAGAATAGGATAGGATATATGATATTATAGGATAGAGCAAGGATAGGACAGAGGATACGATATTATAGAGAATAGGATAGGATAGCGGAAAGGATAGGATAGAGGATAGGATAGGATAGAGGATAGGATAGGATAGAGGATGGGATAGGATAGAGGATAGGATAGGATAGAGGATAGGATAGGATAGAGGATAGGATAGGATAGAGGATAGGATAGGATACAGGATAGGATAGGATAGCGGATAGGATAAGATAGAGTATAGAATAGGATAGATGATATTATGGGAAAGAGGATAGGATATGATAGAGTATACGATATTATAGAGGAGAGGATAGGATAGAGGATCGGATAGGATAGAGGATAGGATAGGATAGAGGATAGGATAGGATAAAGGATAGGATAGGATAGAGGATAGGATAGGATAGAGGATAGGATAGGATAGAGGATAGGATAGGATAGAGGATAGCATAGGATACAGGATAGGATAGGATGGAGAATAGGATAGGATAGAGGATAGGATAGGATAGAGGATAGGATAGGATAGAGGATGGGATAGGATAGAGGATCGGATAGGATAGAGGATAGGATAGGATAGAGGATAGGATAGGATAGAGGATAGGATAGGATACAGGATAGGATAGGATACAGGATAGTATAGGATAGAGGATAGGATAGGATAGAGGATAGGATAGGGTAGAGGATAGGATAGGATAGAGGATAGGATAGGATAGAGGATAGGATAGAGGATAGGATAGGATAGAGGATAGGATAGGATAGAGGATAGCATAGGATACAGGATAGGATAGGATGGAGAATAGGATAGGATAGAGGATAGGATAGGATAGAGGATAGGATAGGATAGAGGATGGGATAGGATAGAGGATCGGATAGGATAGAGGATAGGATAGGATAGAGGATAGGATAGGATAGAGGATAGGATAGGATACAGGATAGGATAGGATACAGGATAGTATAGGATAGAGGATAGGATAGGATAGAGGATAGGATAGGGTAGAGGATAGGATAGGATAGAGGATAGGATAGGATAGAGGATAGGATAGAGGATAGGATAGGATAGAGGATAGGATAGGATAGAGGATAGGATAGGGGATTGGATAGGATATAGGATAGGGTATGATAGAGGATAGGATAGGCTAGCGGATAGGATAGGATAGAGTATAGAATAGGATAGATGATAGGATAGGATAGGATAGAGAATAGGATAGGATATATGATATTTTAGGATAGAGCATAAGGTAGGATAGTGGAAAGGATAGGACAGAGTATAGGATAGGATAGAGGATAGGATCGGATAGAGGATAGGATAGGATAGAGGATAGGATATGATAGAGTATAGGATATAGGATTGGATAGGATAGAGGATAGGATACGATAGAGGATAGGATAGTATAGAGGAATGGATAGGATAGAGGATAGGATAGAGGATAGGATAGGATAGAGGATAGGATAGGATAGGATAGAGGATAGGATAGGATAAGAGGATAGGATAGGATAGAGGATAGGATAGGATAGAGGATAGGATAGGATAGAGGATAGGATAGGATGGAGGATAGGATAGGATAGAGCATAAGATAGGATAGTGGAAAGGATAGGACAGAGTATAGGATAGGATAGAGGATAGGATCGGATAAAGGATAGGATAGGATAGAGGATAAGATATGATAGAGCATAGGATATAGGATTGGATAGGATAGAGGATAGGATACGATAGAGGATAGGATACGATAGAGGATAGGATACGATAGATGATAGGATAGAATAGGATAGAGAATAGGATAGAATATATGACATTATAGGATAGAGCAAGGATAGGACAGAGGATACGATATTATGGAGGATAGGATAGGATAGCGGATAGGATAAGATAGAGTATAGAATAGGATAGATGATATTATGGGAAAGAGGATAGGATATGATAGAGTATACGATATTATAGAGGAGAGGATAGGATAGAGGATCGGATAGGATAGAGGATAGGATAGGATAGAGGATAGGATAGGATAAAGGATAGGATAGGATAGAGGATAGGATAGGATAGAGGATAGGATAGGATAGAGGATAGGATAGGATAGAGGATAGCATAGGATACAGGATAGGATAGGATGGAGAATAGGATAGGATAGAGGATAGGATAGGATAGAGGATAGGATAGGATAGAGGATGGGATAGGATAGAGGATCGGATAGGATAGAGGATAGGATAGGATAGAGGATAGGATAGGATAGAGGATAGGATAGGATACAGGATAGGATAGGATACAGGATAGTATAGGATAGAGGATAGGATAGGATAGAGGATAGGATAGGGTAGAGGATAGGATAGGATAGAGGATAGGATAGGATAGAGGATAGGATAGAGGATAGGATAGGATAGAGGATAGGATAGGATAGAGGATAGGATAGGGGATTGGATAGGATATAGGATAGGGTATGATAGAGGATAGGATAGGCTAGCGGATAGGATAGGATAGAGTATAGAATAGGATAGATGATAGGATAGGATAGGATAGAGAATAGGATAGGATATATGATATTATAGGATAGAGCATAAGGTAGGATAGTGGAAAGGATAGGACAGAGTATAGGATAGGATAGAGGATAGGATCGGATAGAGGATAGGATAGGATAGAGGATAGGATATGATAGAGTATAGGATATAGGATTGGATAGGATAGAGGATAGGATACGATAGAGGATAGGATAGTATAGAGGAATGGATAGGATACAGGATAGGATAGAGGATAGGATAGGATAGAGGATAGGATAGGATAGGATAGAGGATAGGATAGTATAAGAGGATAGGATAGGATAGAGGATAGGATAGGATAGAGGATAGGATAGGATAGAGGATAGGATAGGATGGAGGATAGGATAGGATAGAGCATAAGATAGGATAGTGGAAAGGATAGGACAGAGTATAGGATAGGATAGAGGATAGGATCGGATAAAGGATAGGATAGGATAGAGGATAAGATATGATAGAGCATAGGATATAGGATTGGATAGGATAGAGGATAGGATACGATAGAGGATAGGATACGATAGAGGATAGGATACGATAGATGATAGGATAGAATAGGATAGAGAATAGGATAGAATATATGACATTATAGGATAGAGCAAGGATAGGACAGAGGATACGATATTATAGAGGATAGGATAGGATAGCGGAAAGGATAGGATAGAGGATAGGATAGGATAGAGGATAGGATAGGATAGAGGATAGGATAGGATACAGGATAGGATAGGATAGAGGATAGGCTAGGATAGAGGATAGGATAGGATACAGGATAGGATAGGATAGAGGATAGGCTAGGATAGAGGATAGGATAGGATAGAGGATAGGATAGGATAGAGGATGGGATAGGATAGAGGATCGGATAGGATAGAGGATAGGATAGGATAGAGGATAGGATAGGATAGAGGATAGGATAGGATACAGGATAGGATAGGATACAGGATAGTATAGGATAGAGGATGGGATAGGATAGAGGATCGGATAGGATAGAGGATAGGATAGGATAGAGGATAGGATAGGATAGAGGATAGGATAGGATACAGGATAGGATAGGATACAGGATAGTATAGGATAGAGGATAGGATAGGATAGAGGATAGGATAGGATAGAGGATAGGATAGGGTAGAGGATAGGATAGGATAGAGAATAGAATAGGATAGATGATAGGATAGGATAGGATAGAGAATAGGATAGGATATATGATATTATAGGATAGAGCAAGGATAGGACAGAGGATACGATATTATAGAGAATAGGATAGGATAGCGGAAAGGATAGGATAGAGGATAGGATAGGATAGAGGATAGGATAGGATAGAGGATAGGCTAGGATAGAGGATAGGATAGGATACAGGATAGGATAGGATAGAGGATAGGCTAGGATAGAGGATAGGATAGGATAGAGGATAGGATAGGATAGAGGATAGGATAGAGGATAGGATAGGATAGAGGATAGGATAGGATAGAGGATAGGATAGGGGATTGGATAGGATATAGGATAGGATATGAAAGAGGATAGGATAGGATAGCGGATAGGATAGGATAGAGTATAGAATAGGATAGATGATAGGATAGGATAGGATAGAGAATAGGATAGGATAGAGGATGGGATAGGATAGAGGATAGGATAGGATAAAGGATAGGATAGGATAGAGGATAGGATAGGATAGAGGATAGGATAGAGGATAGGATAGGATAGAGGATAGGATAGGATAGAGGATAGGATAGGGGATTGGATAGGATATAGGATAGGATATGAAAGAGGATAGGATAGGATAGCGGATAGGATAGGATAGAGTATAGAATAGGATAGATGATAGGATAGGATAGGATAGAGAATAGGATAGGATAGAGGATGGGATAGGATAGAGGATAGGATAGGATAGAGGATAGGATAGGGTAGAGGATAGGATAGGATAGAGAATAGAATAGGATAGATGATAGGATAGGATAGGATAGAGAATAGGATAGGATAGCGGATAGGATAGGATAGAGTATAGAATAGGATAGATGATAGGATAGGATAGGATAGAGAATAGGATAGGATAGAGGATGGGATAGGATAGAGGATAGGATAGGATAGAGGATAGGATAGGGTAGAGGATAGGATAGGATAGAGAATAGAATAGGATAGATGATAGGATAGGATAGGATAGAGAATAGGATAGGATATATGATATTATAGGATAGAGCAAGGATAGGACAGAGGATACGATATTATAGAGAATAGGATAGGATAGCGGAAAGGATAGGATAGAGGATAGGATAGGATAGAGGATAGGATAGGATAGAGGATGGGATAGCATAGAGGATAGGATAGGATAGAGGATAGGCTAGGATAGAGGATAGGATAGGATAGAGGATAGGATAGGATACAGGATAGGATAGGATAGCGGATAGGATAAGATAGAGTATAGAATAGGATAGATGATATTATGGGAAAGAGGATAGGATATGATAGAGTATACGATATTATAGAGGAGAGGATAGGATAGAGGATAGGATAGAGGATCGGATAGGATAGAGGATAGGATAGGATAGAGGATAGGATAGGATAAAGGATAGGATAGGATAGAGGATAGGATAGGATAGAGGATAGGATAGGATAGAGGATAGGATAGGATAGAGGATAGCATAGGATACAGGATAGGATAGGATAGAGAATAGGATAGGATAGATGATATTATAGGATAGAGGATAGGATAGGATGGAGGATAGGATAGGATAGAGCATAAGGTAGGATAGTGGAAAGGATAGGACAGAGTATAGGATAGGAGAGAGGATAGGATCGGATAGAGGATAGGATAGGATAGAGGATAGGATAGGGTAGAGGATAGGATAGGATAGAGGATAGGATAGGATAGAGGATAAGATATGATAGAGCATAGGAAATAGGATTGGATAGGATAGAGGATAGGATACGATAGAGGATAGGATACGATAGATGATAGGATAGGATAGGATAGAGAATAGGATAGGATATATGATATTATAGGATAGAGCATAAGGTAGGATAGTGGAAAGGATAGGACAGAGTATAGGATAGGATAGAGGATAGGATCGGATAGAGGATAGGATAGGATAGAGGATAGGATATGATAGAGTATAGGATATAGGATTGGATAGGATAGAGGATAGGATACGATAGAGGATAGGATAGTATAGAGGAATGGATAGGATAGAGGATAGGATAGAGGATAGGATAGGATAGAGGATAGGATAGGATAGGATAGAGGATAGGATAGGATAAGAGGATAGGATAGGATAGAGGATAGGATAGAGGATAGGATAGGATAGAGGATAGGATAGGATAGAGGATAGGATAGGGGATTGGATAGGATATAGGATAGGATATGAAAGAGGATAGGATAGGATAGCGGATAGGATAGGATAGAGTATTGAATAGGATAGATGATAGGATAGGATAGGATAGAGAATAGGATAGGATAGAGGATAGGATAGGATAGAGGATAGGATAGGATACAGGATAGGATAGGATAGCGGATAGGATAAGATAGAGTATAGAATAGGATAGATGATATTATGGGAAAGAGGATAGGATATGATAGAGTATACGATATTATAGAGGAGAGGATAGGATAGAGGATCGGATAGGATAGAGGATAGGATAGGATAGAGGATAGGATAGGATAAAGGATAGGATAGGATAGAGGATAGGATAGGATAGAGGATAGGATAGGATAGAGGATAGGATAGGATAGAGGATAGCATAGGATACAGGATAGGATAGGATAGAGAATAGGATAGGATAGATGATATTATAGGATAGAGGATAGGATAGGATGGAGGATAGGATAGGATAGAGCATAAGGTAGGATAGTGGAAAGGATAGGACAGAGTATAGGATGGGATAGAGGATAGGATCGGATAGAGGATAGGATAGGATAGAGTATAGGATAGGGTAGAGGATAGGATAGGATAGAGGATAGGATAGGATAGAGGATAAGATATGATAGAGCATAGGATATAGGATTGGATAGGATAGAGGATAGGATACGATAGAGGATAGGATACGATAGATGATAGGATAGGATAGGATAGAGAATAGGATAGGATATATGATATTATAGGATAGAGCATAAGGTAGGATAGTGGAAAGGATAGGACAGAGTATAGGATAGGATAGAGGATAGGATCGGATAGAGGATAGGATAGGATAGAGGATAGGATATGATAGAGTATAGGATATAGGATTGGATAGGATAGAGGATAGGATACGATAGAGGATAGGATAGTATAGAGGAATGGATAGGATAGAGGATAGGATAGAGGATAGGATAGGATAGAGGATAGGATTGGATAGGATAGAGGATAGGATAGGATAAGAGGATAGGATAGGATAGGGGATAGGATAGGATAGAGGATAGGATAGGATAGAGGATAGGATAGGATGGAGGATAGGATAGGATAGAGCATAGGATATAGGATTGGATAGGATAGAGGATAGGATACGATAGAGGATAGGCTAGGATAGAGGATAGGATAGGATAGAGGATAGGATAGGATAGATGATAGGATAGGATAGAGGATAGGATAGGATACAGGATAGGATAGGATATAGGATAGTATGGGATAGAGGATAGGATAGGATAGAGGATAGGATAGGATAGAGGATAGGATAGGGTAGAGGATAGGATAGGATAGAGGATAGGATAGGATAGAGGATAGGATAGAGGATAGGATAGGATAGAGGATAGGATATGATAGAGTATAGGATATAGGATTGGATAGGATAGAGGATAGGATACGATAGAGGATAGGATAGTATAGAGGAATGGATAGGATAGAGGATAGGATAGGATAGAGGATAGGATAGGATAGAGGATAGGATAGGGGATTGGATAGGATATAGGATAGGATATGATAGAGGATAGGATAGGATAGCGGATAGGATAGGATAGAGTATAGAATAGGATAGATGATAGGATAGGATAGGATAGAGAATAGGATAGGATATATGATATTATAGGATAGAGCAAGGATAGGACAGAGGATACGATATTATAGAGAATAGGATAGGATAGCGGAAAGGATAGGATAGAGGATAGGATAGGATAGAGGATAGGATAGGATAGAGGATGGGATAGGATAGAGGATAGGATAGGATAGAGGATAGGATAGGATAGAGGATAGGATAGGATAGAGGATAGGATAGGATAGAGGATAGGATAGGATAGAGGATAGGATAGGATAGGATAGAGGATAGGATAGGATAAGAGGATAGGATAGGATAAAGGATAGGATAGTATAGAGGATAGGATAGGATAGAGGATAGGATAGGATGGAGGATAGGATAGGATAGAGCATAAGATAGGATAGTGGAAAGGATAGGACAGAGTATAGGATAGGATAGAGGATAGGATCGGATAAAGGATAGGATAGGATAGAGGATAAGATATGATAGAGGATCGGATAGGATAGAGGATAGGATAGGATAGAGGATAGGATAGGATAGAGGATAGGATAGGATAAGAGGATAGGATAGGATAGAGGATAGGATAGGAGAAAGGATTGGATAGGATAGAGGATATGATAGGATAGAAGATAGGATAGGATAGAGGATAGGATAGGATAGAGAATAGGATAGGATAGATGATATTATAGGATAGAGGATAGGATAGGATAGAGGATAGGATAGGAGAAAGGATTGGATAGGATATAGGATATGATAGGATAGAAGATAGGATAGGATAGAGGATAGGATAGGATAGAGAATAGGATAGGATAGATGATATTATAGGATAGAGGATAGGATAGGATGGAGGATAGGATAGGATAGAGCATAAGGTAGGATAGTGGAAAGGATATGACAGAGTATAGGATAGGATAGAGGATAGGATCGGATAGAGGATAGGATAGGATAGAGGATAGGATATGATAGAGTATAGGATATAGGATTGGATAGGATAGAGGATAGGATACGATAGAGGATAGGATAGTATAGAGGAATGGATAGGATAGAGGATAGGATAGGATAGAGGATAGGATAGGATAGGATAGAGGATAGGATAGGATAGGATAGAGGATAGGATAGGATAAGAGGATAGGATAGGATAGAGGATAGGATAGGATAGAGGATAGGATAGGATAGAGGATAGGATAGGGGATTGGATAGGATATAGGATAGGATATGATAGAGGATAGGATAGGATAGCGGATAGGATAGGATAGAGTATAGAATAGGATAGATGATAGGATAGGATAGGATAGAGAATAGGATAGGATATATGATATTATAGGATAGAGCAAGGATAGGACAGAGGATACGATATTATAGAGAATAGGATAGGATAGCGGAAAGGATAGGATAGAGGATAGGATAGGATAGAGGATAGGATAGGATAGAGGATGGGATAGGATAGAGGATAGGATAGGATAGAGGATAGGATAGGATAGAGGATAGGATAGGATAGAGGATAGGATAGGATAGAGGATAGGATAGGATAGAGGATAGGATAGGATAGGATAGAGGATAGGATAGGATAAGAGGATAGGATAGGATAGGATAAAGGATAGGATAGTATAGAGGATAGGATAGGATAGAGGATAGGATAGGATGGAGGATAGGATAGGATAGAGCATAAGATAGGATAGTGGAAAGGATATTACAGAGTATAGGATAGGATAGAGGATAGGATCGGATAAAGGATAGGATAGGATAGAGGATAAGATATGATAGAGGATCGGATAGGATAGAGGATAGGATAGGATAGAGGATAGGATAGGATAGAGGATAGGATAGGATAAGAGGATAGGATAGGATAGAGGATAGGATAGGAGAAAGGATTGGATAGGATAGAGGATATGATAGGATAGAAGATAGGATAGGATAGAGGATAGGATAGGATAGAGAATAGGATAGGATAGATGATATTATAGGATAGAGGATAGGATAGGATGGAGGATAGGATAGGATAGAGCATAAGATAGGATAGTGGAAAGGATAGGACAGAGTATAGGATAGGATAGAGGATAGGATCGGATAAAGGATAGGATAGGATAGAGGATAAGATATGATAGAGCATAGGATATAGGATTGGATAGGATAGAGGATAGGATACGATAGATGATAGGATAGAATAGGATAGAGAATAGGATAGAATATATGACATTATAGGATAGAGCAAGGATAGGACAGAGGATACGATATTATAGAGGATAGGATAGAGGATTGGATAGGATAGAGGATAGGATAGGATAGAGGATAGGATAGGATACAGGATAGGATAGGATAGAGGATAGGCTAGGATAGAGGATAGGATAGGATAGAGGATAGGATAGGATAGAGGATGGGATAGGATAGAGGATCGGATAGGATAGAGGATAGGATAGGATAGAGGATAGGATAGGATAGAGGATAGGATAGGATACAGGATAGGATAGGATACAGGATAGTATAGGATAGAGGATAGGATAGGATAGAGGATAGGATCGGGTAGAGGATAGGATAGGATAGAGGATAGGATAGGATAGAGGATAGGATAGAGGATAGGATAGGATAGAGGATAGGATAGGATAGAGGATAGGATAGGGGATTGGATAGGATATAGGATAGGGTATGATAGAGGATAGGATAGGATAGCGGATAGGATAGGATAGAGTATAGAATAGGATAGATGATAGGATAGGATAGGATAGAGAATAGGATAGGATAGAGGATGGGATAGGATAGAGGATAGGATAGGATAGAGGATAGGATAGGGTAGAGGATAGGATAGGATAGAGAATAGAATAGGATAGATGATAGGATAGGATAGGATAGAGAATAGGATAGGATAGCGGATAGGATAGGATAGAGTATAGAATAGGATAGATGATAGGATAGGATAGGATAGAGAATAGGATAGGATAGAGGATGGGATAGGATAGAGGATAGGATAGGATAGAGGATAGGATACGATAGAGGATAGGATACGATAGAGGATAGGATACGATAGATGATAGGATAGAATAGGATAGAGAATAGGATAGAATATATGACATTATAGGATAGAGCAAGGATAGGACAGAGGATACGATATTATAGAGGATAGGATAGGATAGCGGAAAGGATAGGATAGAGGATAGGATAGGATAGAGGATAGGATAGGATAGAGGATAGGATAGGATACAGGATAGGATAGGATAGAGGATAGGCTAGGATAGAGGATAGGATAGGATAGAGGATAGGATAGGATAGAGGATGGGATAGGATAGAGGATCGGATAGGATAGAGGATAGGATAGGATAGAGGATAGGATAGGATAGAGGATAGGATAGGATACAGGATAGGATAGGATACAGGATAGTATAGGATAGAGGATGGGATAGGATAGAGGATCGGATAGGATAGAGGATAGGATAGGATAGAGGATAGGATAGGATAGAGGATAGGATAGGATACAGGATAGGATAGGATACAGGATAGTATAGGATAGAGGATAGGATAGGATAGAGGATAGGATAGGATAGAGGATAGGATAGGGTAGAGGATAGGATAGGATAGAGAATAGAATAGGATAGATGATAGGATAGGATAGGATAGAGAATAGGATAGGATACATGATATTATAGGATAGAGCAAGGATAGGACAGAGGATACGATATTATAGAGAATAGGATAGGATAGCGGAAAGGATAGGATAGAGGATAGGATAGGATAGAGGATAGGATAGGATAGAGGATAGGCTAGGATAGAGGATAGGATAGGATACAGGATAGGATAGGATAGAGGATAGGCTAGGATAGAGGATAGGATAGGATAGAGGATAGGATAGGATAGAGGATAGGATAGAGGATAGGATAGGATAGAGGATAGGATAGGATAGAGGATAGGATAGGGGATTGGATAGGATATAGGATAGGATATGAAAGAGGATAGGATAGGATAGCGGATAGGATAGGATAGAGTATAGAATAGGATAGATGATAGGATAGGATAGGATAGAGAATAGGATAGGATAGAGGATGGGATAGGATAGAGGATAGGATAGGATAGAGGATAGGATAGGATAGAGAATAGAATAGGATAGATGATAGGATAGGATAGGATAGAGAATAGGATAGGATATATGATATTATAGGATAGAGCAAGGATAGGACAGAGGATACGATATTATAGAGAATAGGATAGGATAGCGGAAAGGATAGGATAGAGGATAGGATAGGATAGAGGATAGGATAGGATAGAGGATAGGCTAGGATAGAGGATAGGATAGGATACAGGATAGGATAGGATAGAGGATAGGCTAGGATAGAGGATAGGATAGGATAGAGGATAGGATAGGATAGAGGATAGGATAGAGGATAGGATAGGATAGAGGATAGGATAGGATAGAGGATAGGATAGGGGATTGGATAGGATATAGGATAGGATATGAAAGAGGATAGGATAGGATAGCGGATAGGATAGGATAGAGTATAGAATAGGATAGATGATAGGATAGGATAGGATAGAGAATAGGATAGGATAGAGGATGGGATAGGATAGAGGATAGGATAGGATAGAGGATAGGATAGGATAGAGGATAGGATAGGATAGAGGATAGGATAGGATAGAGGATAGGATAGGATACAGGATAGGATAGGATAGCGGATAGGATAAGATAGAGTATAGAATAGGATAGATGATAGGATAGGATAGGATAGAGAATAGGATAGGATAGAGGATGGGATAGGATAGAGGATAGGATAGGATAGAGGATAGGATAGGGTAGAGGATAGGATAGGATAGAGAATAGAATAGGATAGATGATAGGATAGGATAGGATAGAGAATAGGATAGGATAGCGGATAGGATAGGATAGAGTATAGAATAGGATAGATGATAGGATAGGATGATAGAGGATAGGCTAGGATAAAGGATAGGATAGGATAGAGAATAGGATAGGATAGAGGATGGGATAGGATAGAGGATAGGATAGGATAGAATATAGGATAGGGTAGAGGATAGGATAGGATAGAGAATAGAATAGGATAGATGATAGGATAGGATAGGATAGAGAATAGGATAGGATATATGATATTATAGGATAGAGCAAGGATAGGACAGAGGATACGATATTATAGAGAATAGGATAGGATAGCGGAAAGGATAGGATAGAGGATAGGATAGGATAGAGGATAGGATAGGATAGAGGATGGGATAGGATAGAGGATAGGATAAGATAGAGGATAGGATAGGATAGAGGATAGGATAGGATAGAGGATAGGATAGGATACAGGATAGGATAGGATAGCGGATAGGATAAGATAGAGTATAGAATAGGATAGATGATATTATGGGAAAGAGGATAGGATATGATAGAGTATACGATATTATAGAGGAGAGGATAGGATAGAGGATCGGATAGGATAGAGGATAGGATAGGATAGAGGATAGAATAGGATAAAGGATAGGATAGGATAGAGGATAGGATACGATAGAGGATAGGATACGATAGATGATAGGATAGGATAGGATAGAGAATAGGATAGGATATATGATATTATAGGATAGAGCATAAGGTAGGATAGTGGAAAGGATAGGACAGAGTATAGGATAGGATAGAGGATAGGATCGGATAGAGGATAGGATAGGATAGACTATAGGATATGATAGAGTATAGGATATAGGATTGGATAGGATAGAGGATAGGATACGATAGAGGATAGGATAGTATAGAGGAATGGATAGGATAGAGGATAGGATAGAGGATAGGATAGGATAGAGGATAGGATAGGATACAGGATAGGATAGGATAGCGGATAGGATAAGATAGAGTATAGAATAGGATAGATGATATTATGGGAAAGAGGATAGGATATGATAGAGTATACGATATTATAGAGGAGAGGATAGGATAGAGGATCGGATAGGATAGAGGATAGGATAGGATAGAGGATAGAATAGGATAAAGGATAGGATAGGATAGAGGATAGGATACGATAGAGGATAGGATACGATAGATGATAGGATAGGATAGGATAGAGAATAGGATAGGATATATGATATTATAGGATAGAGCATAAGGTAGGATAGTGGAAAGGATAGGACAGAGTATAGGATAGGATAGAGGATAGGATCGGATAGAGGATAGGATAGGATAGACTATAGGATATGATAGAGTATAGGATATAGGATTGGATAGGATAGAGGATAGGATACGATAGAGGATAGGATAGTATAGAGGAATGGATAGGATAGAGGATAGGATAGAGGATAGGATAGGATAGAGGATAGGATAGGATAGGATAGAGGATAGGATAGGATAAGAGGATAGGATAGGATAGAGGATAGGATAGGATAGAGGATAGGATAGGATAGAGGATAGGATAGGATGGAGGATAGGATAGGATAGAGCATAAGATAGGATAGTGGAAAGGATAGGACAGAGTATAGGATAGGATAGAGTATAGGATCGGATAAAGGATAGGATAGGATAGAGGATAAGATATGATAGAGCATAGGATATAGGATTGGATAGGATAGAGGATAGGATACGATAGAGGATAGGATACGATAGATGATAGGATAGGATAGGATAGAGAATAGGATAGAATATATGACATTATAGGATAGAGCAAGGATAGGACAGAGGATACGATATTATAGAGGATAGGATAGGATAGCGGAAAGGATAGGATAGAGGATAGGATAGGATAGAGGATAGGATAGGATAGAGGATAGGATAGGATACAGGATAGGATAGGATAGAGGATAGGCTAGGATAGCGGATAGGATAGGATACAGGATAGGATAGGATAGAGGATAGGCTAGGATAGAGGATAGGATCGGATAGAGGATAGGATAGGATAGATGATAGGATAGGATACAGGATAGGATAGGATACAGGATAGTATACGATAGAGGATAGGATAGGATAGAGGATAGGATAGGATAGAGGATAGGATTGGGTAGAGGATAGGATAGGATAGAGAATAGGATAGGATAGAGGATAGGATAGAGGATAGGATAGGATAGAGGATAGGATAGGGGATTGGATAGGATATAGGATAGGATATGAAAGAGGATAGGATAGGATAGCGGATAGGATAGGATAGAGTATAGAATAGGATAGATGATAGGATAGGATAGGATAGAGAATAGGATAGGATATATGATATTATAGGATAGAGCAAGGATAGGACAGAGGATACGATATTATAGAGAATAGGATAGGATAGCGGAAAGGATAGGATAGAGGATAGGATAGGATAGAGGATAGGATAGGATAGAGAATAGGATAGGATAGATGATATTATAGGATAGAGGATAGGATAGGATGGAGGATAGGATAGGATAGAGCATAAGGTAGGATAGTGGAAAGGATAGGACAGACTATAGGAGAGGATAGTGGATAGGATCGGATAGAGGATAGGATAGTATAGAGGAATGGATAGGATAGAGGATAGGATAGGATAGAGGATAGGATAGGATAGGATAGAGGATAGGATAGGATAAGAGGATAGGATAGGATAGAGGATAGGATAGGATAGGATAGAGGATAGGATAGGATAGAGGATAGGATAGGATGGAGGATAGGATAGGATAGAGCATAAGATAGGATAGTGGAAAGGATAGGACAGAGTATAGGATAGGATAGAGGATAGGATCGGATAAATGATAGGATAGGATAGAGGATAAGATATGATAGAGCATAGGATATAGGATTGGATAGGATAGAGGATAGGATACGATAGGGGATAGGATACGATAGATGATAGGATAGGATAGGATAGAGAATAGGATAGAATATATGACATTATAGGATAGAGCAAGGATAGGACAGAGGATACGATATTATAGAGGATAGGATAGGATAGCGGAAAGGATAGGATAGAGGATAGGATAGGATAGAGGATAGGATAGGATAGAGGATAGGATAGGATACAGGATAGGATAGGATAGAGGATAGGCTAGGATAGAGGATAGGATAGGATAGAGGATAGGATAGGATAGAGGATGGGATAGGATAGAGGATCGGATAGGATAGAGGATAGGATAGGATAGGATAGGATAGAGGATAGGATAGGATAGAGGATAGAATTGGATACAGGATAGGATAGGATACAGGATAGTATAGGATAGAGGATAGGATAGGAGAGAGGATAGGATAGGATAGAGGATAGGATAGGGGATTGGATAGGATATAGGATAGGTTATGATAGAGGATAGGATAGGATAGAGGATAGGATAGGATACAGGATAGGATAGGATAGCGGATAGGATAAGATAGAGTATAGAATAGGATAGATGATATTATAGGAAAGAGGATAGGATATGATAGAGGATACGATATTATAGTGGAGAGGATAGGATAGAGGATCGGATAGGATAGAGGATAGGATAGGATAGAGGATAGGATAGGATAAAGGATAGGATAGGATAGAGGATAGGATAGGATAGAGGATAGGATAGGATAGAGGGTAGGATAGGATAGAGGATAGCATAGGATACAGGATAGGATAGGATAGAGAATAGGATAGGATAGATGATATTATAGGATAGAGGATAGGATAGGATGGAGGATAGGATAGGATAGAGCATAAGGTAGGATAGTGGAAAGGATAGGACAGAGTATAGGAGAGGATAGAGGATAGGATCGGATAGAGGATAGAGGATAGGATAGGATAGAGGATAGGATAGGATACAGGATAGGATAGGATAGCGGATAGAATAAGATAGAGTATAGAATAGGATAGATGATATTATAGGAAAGAGGATAGGATATGATAGAGGATACGATATTATAGAGGAGAGGATAGGATAGAGGATCGGATAGGATAGAGGATAGGATAGGATAGAGGATAGGATAGGATAAAGGATAGGATAGGATAGAGGATAGGATAGGATAGAGGATAGGATAGGATAGAGGTTAGGATAGGATAGAGGATAGCATAGGATACAGGATAGGATCGGATAGAGGATAGGATAGGATAGATGATAGGATAGGATACAGGATAGGATAGGATACAGGATAGTATACGATAGAGGATAGGATAGGATAGAGGATAGGATAGGATAGAGGATAGGATTGGGTAGAGGATAGGATAGGATAGAGAATAGGATAGGATAGAGGATAGGATAGGATAGAGGATAGGATAGGGGATTGGATAGGATATAGGATAGGATATGAAAGAGGATAGGATAGGATAGCGGATAGGATAGGATAGAGTATAGAATAGGATAGATGATAGGATAGGATAGGATAGAGAATAGGATAGGATATATGATATTATAGGATAGAGCAAGGATAGGACAGAGGATACGATATTATAGAGAATAGGATAGGATAGCGGAAAGGATAGGATAGAGGATAGGATAGGATAGAGGATAGGATAGGATAGAGAATAGGATAGGATAGATGATATTATAGGATAGAGGATAGGATAGGATGGAGGATAGGATAGGATAGAGCATAAGGTAGGATAGTGGAAAGGATAGGACAGACTATAGGAGAGGATAGTGGATAGGATCGGATAGAGGATAGGATAGTATAGAGGAATGGATAGGATAGAGGATAGGATAGGATAGAGGATAGGATAGGATAGGATAGAGGATAGGATAGGATAAGAGGATAGGATAGGATAGAGGATAGGATAGGATAGGATAGAGGATAGGATAGGATAGAGGATAGGATAGGATGGAGGATAGGATAGGATAGAGCATAAGATAGGATAGTGGAAAGGATAGGACAGAGTATAGGATAGGATAGAGGATAGGATCGGATAAATGATAGGATAGGATAGAGGATAAGATATGATAGAGCATAGGATATAGGATTGGATAGGATAGAGGATAGGATACGATAGGGGATAGGATACGATAGATGATAGGATAGGATAGGATAGAGAATAGGATAGAATATATGACATTATAGGATAGAGCAAGGATAGGACAGAGGATACGATATTATAGAGGATAGGATAGGATAGCGGAAAGGATAGGATAGAGGATAGGATAGGATAGAGGATAGGATAGGATAGAGGATAGGATAGGATACAGGATAGGATAGGATAGAGGATAGGCTAGGATAGAGGATAGGATAGGATAGAGGATAGGATAGGATAGAGGATGGGATAGGATAGAGGATCGGATAGGATAGAGGATAGGATAGGATAGGATAGGATAGAGGATAGGATAGGATAGAGGATAGAATTGGATACAGGATAGGATAGGATACAGGATAGTATAGGATAGAGGATAGGATAGGAGAGAGGATAGGATAGGATAGAGGATAGGATAGGGGATTGGATAGGATATAGGATAGGTTATGATAGAGGATAGGATAGGATAGAGGATAGGATAGGATACAGGATAGGATAGGATAGCGGATAGGATAAGATAGAGTATAGAATAGGATAGATGATATTATAGGAAAGAGGATAGGATATGATAGAGGATACGATATTATAGAGGAGAGGATAGGATAGAGGATCGGATAGGATAGAGGATAGGATAGGATAGAGGATAGGATAGGATAAAGGATAGGATAGGATAGAGGATAGGATAGGATAGAGGATAGGATAGGATAGAGGGTAGGATAGGATAGAGGATAGCATAGGATACAGGATAGGATAGGATAGAGAATAGGATAGGATAGATGATATTATAGGATAGATGATATTATAGGATAGAGGATAGGATAGGATGGAGAATAGGATAGGATAGAGCATAAGGTAGGATAGTGGAAAGGATAGGACAGAGTATAGGAGAGGATAGAGGATAGGATCGGATAGAGGATAGGATAGGATAGAGGATAGGATATGCTAGAGTATAGGATATAGGATTGGATAGGATAGAGGATAGGATACGATAGAGGATAGGATAGTATAGAGGAATGGATAGGATAGAGGATAGGATAGGATAGAGGATAGGATAGGATAGGATAGAGCATAAGAGGATAGGATAGGATAGAGGATAGGATAGGATGGAGGATAGGATAGGATAGAGCATAAGATAGGATAGTGGAAAGGATAGGACAGAGTATAGGATAGGATAGAGGATAGGATCGGATAGAGGATAGGATAGGATAGAGGATAGGATACGATAGATGATAGGATAGGATAGGATAGAGAATAGGATAGAATATATGACATTATAGGATAGAGCAAGGATAGGACAGAGGATAGGATGGGATAGAGGATAGGCTAGGAGAGAGGATAGGATAGGATAGAGGATAGGATAGGATAGAGAATGGGATAGGATAGAGGATCGGATAGGATAGAGGATAGGATAGGATAGAGGATAGGATAGGATAGAGGATAGGATAGGATAAGAGGATAGGATAGGATAGAGGATAGGATAGGAGAAATGATAGGATAGGATAGAGGATATGATAGGATAGAAGATAGGATAGGATAGAGGATAGGATAGGATAGGGAATAGGATAGGATAGATGATATTATAGGATAGAGAATAGGATAGGATGGAGGATATGATAGGATAGAAGATAGGATAGGATAGAGGATAGGATAGGATAGGGAATAGGATAGGATAGATGATATTATAGGATAGAGAATAGGATAGGATGGAGGATAGGAAAGGATAGAGGATAGGATAGGATACAGGATAGGATAGGATAGAGGATAGGATAGGATAGAGGATAGGATAGGATACAGGATAGGATAGGATATAGGATAGTATGGGATAGAGGATAGGATAGGATAGAGGATAGGATAGGATAGAGGATAGGATAGGGTAGAGGATAGGATAGGATAGAGGATAGGATAAGATAGAGGATAGGATAGAGGATAGGAGAGGATAGAGGATAGGATAGGATAGAGGATAGGATAGGGGATTGGATAGGATATAGGATAGGATATGAAAGAGGATAGGATAGGATAGCGGATAGGATAGGATAGAGTATAGAATAGGATAGATGATAGGATAGGATAGGATAGAGAATAGGATAGGATATATGATATTATAGGATAGAGCAAGGATAGGACAGAGGATACGATATTATAGAGAATAGGATAGGATAGAGGATAGGATAGGATAGAGGATAGGATAGGATAGAGGATAGGATAGGATACAGGATAGGATAGGATAGCGGATAGGATAAGATAGAGGATAGGATAGGATAGAGGATAGGATAGGATAGAGGATAGGATAGGATAGAGGATAGGATAGGATACAGGATAGGATAGGATAGCGGATAGGATAAGATAGAGTATAGAATAGGATAGATGAGATTATAGGAAAGAGGATAGGATATGATAGAGGATACGATATTATAGAGGAGAGGATAGGATAGAGGATAGGATAGGATAGAGGATAGGATAGGATAGAGGATAGGATAGGATAGAGGATAGGATAGGATAGAGGATAGCATAGGATACAGGATAGGATAGGATAGTGGATAGGATAGGATAGAGGATACGATATAGGATTGGATAGGATAGAGAATAGGATACGATAGAGGATAGTATAGGATAGAGGATAGGATAGGATAGAGGATAGGATAGGATAGAGGATAGGATAGGATAGAGGATAGGATAGGATAGAGGATAGCATAGGATAGAGTATAGAATAGGATAGATGATAGGATAGGATAGGATAGAGAATAGGATAGGATATATGATATTATAGGATAGAGCGAGGATAGGACAGAGGATAGGATATTATAGAGAATAGGATAGGATAGCGGAAAGGATAGGATAGAGGATAGGATAGGATAGAGGATAGGATAGGAGAAAGGATTGGATAGGATATAGGATATGATAGGATAGAAGATAGGATAGGATAGAGGATAGGATAGGATAGAGAATAGGATAGGATAGATGATATTATAGGATAGAGGATAGGATAGGATGGAGGATAGGATAGGATAGAGCATAAGGTAGGATAGTGGAAAGGATAGGACAGAGTATAGGATAGGATAGAGGATAGGATCGGATAGAGGATAGGATAGGATAGAGGATAGGATATGATAGAGTATAGGATATAGGATTGGATAGGATAGAGGATAGGATACGATAGAGGATAGGATAGTATAGAGGAATGGATAGGATAGAGGATAGGATAGGATAGAGGATAGGATAGGATAGGATAGAGGATAGGATAGGATAGGATAGAGGATAGGATAGGATAAGAGGATAGGATAGGATAGAGGATAGGATAGGATAGAGGATAGGATAGGATAGAGGATAGGATAGGGGATTGGATAGGATATAGGATAGGATATGATAGAGGATAGGATAGGATAGCGGATAGGATAGGATAGAGTATAGAATAGGATAGATGATAGGATAGGATAGGATAGAGAATAGGATAGGATATATGATATTATAGGATAGAGCAAGGATAGGACAGAGGATACGATATTATAGAGAATAGGATAGGATAGCGGAAAGGATAGGATAGAGGATAGGATAGGATAGAGGATAGGATAGGATAGAGGATGGGATAGGATAGAGGATAGGATAGGATAGAGGATAGGATAGGATAGAGGATAGGATAGGATAGAGGATAGGATAGGATAGAGGATAGGATAGGATAGAGGATAGGATAGGATAGGATAGAGGATAGGATAGGATAAGAGGATAGGATAGGATAAAGGATAGGATAGTATAGAGGATAGGATAGGATAGAGGATAGGATAGGATGGAGGATAGGATAGGATAGAGCATAAGATAGGATAGTGGAAAGGATAGGACAGAGTATAGGATAGGATAGAGGATAGGATCGGATAAAGGATAGGATAGGATAGAGGATAAGATATGATAGAGGATCGGATAGGATAGAGGATAGGATAGGATACAGGATAGGATAGGATAGAGGATAGGATAGGATAAGAGGATAGGATAGGATAGAGGATAGGATAGGAGAAAGGATTGGATAGGATAGAGGATATGATAGGATAGAAGATAGGATAGGATAGAGGATAGGATAGGATAGAGAATAGGATAGGATAGATGATATTATAGGATAGAGGATAGGATAGGATGGAGGATAGGATAGGATAGAGCATAAGATAGGATAGTGGAAAGGATAGGACAGAGTATAGGATAGGATAGAGGAGAGGATCGGATAAAGGATAGGATAGGATAGAGGATAAGATATGATAGAGCATAGGATATAGGATTGGATAGGATAGAGGATAGGATACGATAGATGATAGGATAGAATAGGATAGAGAATAGGATAGAATATATGACATTATAGGATAGAGCAAGGATAGGACAGAGGATACGATATTATAGAGGATAGGATAGGATAGCGGAAAGGATAGGATAGAGGATAGGATAGGATAGAGGATAGGATAGGATAGAGGATAGGATAGGATACAGGATAGGATAGGATAGAGGATAGGCTAGGATAGAGGATAGGATAGGATAGAGGATAGGATAGGATAGAGGATGGGATAGGATAGAGGATCGGATAGGATAGAGGATAGGATAGGATAGAGGATAGGATAGGATACAGGATAGGATAGGATACAGGATAGTATAGGATAGAGGATAGGATAGGATAGAGGATAGGATAGGGTAGAGGATAGGATAGGATAGAGGATAGGATAGGATAGAGGATAGGATAGAGGATAGGATAGGATAGAGGATAGGATAGGATAGAGGATAGGATAGGATAGAGGATAGGATAGGGGATTGGATAGGATATAGGATAGGGTATGATAGAGGATAGGATAGGATAGCGGATAGGATAGGATAGAGTATAGAATAGGATAGATGATAGGATAGGATAGGATAGAGAATAGGATAGGATAGAGGATGGGATAGGATAGAGGATAGGATAGGATAGAGGATAGGATAGGCTAGAGGATAGGATAGGATAGAGAATAGAATAGGATAGATGATAGGATAGGATAGGATAGAGAATAGGATAGGATAGCGGATAGGATAGGATAGAGTATAGAATAGGATAGATGATAGGATAGGATAGGATAGAGAATAGGATAGGATAGAGGATGGGATAGGATAGAGGATAGGATAGGATAGAGGATAGGATAGGGTAGAGGATAGGATAGGATAGAGAATAGAATAGGATAGATGATAGGATAGGATAGGATAGAGAATAGGATAGGATATATGATATTATAGGATAGAGCAAGGATAGGACAGAGGATACGATATTATAGAGAATAGGATAGGATAGCGGAAAGGATAGGATAGAGGATAGGATAGGATAGAGGATAGGATAGGATAAAGGATCGGATAGGATAGAGGATAGGATAGGATAGACGATAGGATAGGATAGAGGATAGGATAGGATAGAGGATAGCATAGGATACAGGATAGGATAGGATACAGGATAGGATAGGATACAGGATAGTATAGGATAGAGGATAGGATAGGATAGAGGATAGGATAGGGTAGAGGATAGGATAGGATAGAGGATAGGATAGGATAGAGGATAGGATAGGGGATTGGGTAGAATATAGGATAGGGTATGATAGAGGATAGGATAGGATAGAGGATAGGATATGATAGAGTATAGGATATAGGATTGGATAGGATAGAGGATAGGATACGATAGAGGATAGGATAGTATAGAGGAATGGATAGGATAGAGGATAGGATAGAGGATAGGATAGGATAGAGGATAGGATAGGATAGGATAGAGGATAGGATAGGATAAGAGGATAGGATAGGATAGAGGATAGGATAGGATAGAGGATAGGATAGGATAGAGGATAGGATAGGATGGAGGATAGGATAGGATAGAGCATAAGATAGGATAGTGGAAAGGATAGGACAGAGTATAGGATAGGATAGAGGATAGGATCGGATAAAGGATAGGATAGGATAGAGGATAAGATATGATAGAGCATAGGATATAGGATTGGATAGGATAGAGGATAGGATACGATAGAGGATAGGATACGATAGAGGATAGGATACGATAGATGATAGGATAGAATAGGATAGAGAATAGGATAGAATATATGACATTATAGGATAGAGCAAGGATAGGACAGAGGATACGATATTATAGAGGATAGGATAGGATAGCGGAAAGGATAGGATAGAGGATAGGATAGGATAGAGGATAGGATAGGATAGAGGATAGGATAGGATACAGGATAGGATAGGATAGAGGATAGGCTAGGATAGAGGATAGGATAGGATACAGGATAGGATAGGATAGAGGATAGGCTAGGATAGAGGATAGGATAGGATAGAGGATAGGATAGGATAGAGGATGGGATAGGATAGAGGATCGGATAGGATAGAGGATACGATAGGATAGAGGATAGGATAGGATAGAGGATAGGATAGGATACAGGATAGGATAGGATACAGGATAGTATAGGATAGAGGATAGGATAGGATAGAGGATAGGATAGGATAGAGGATAGGATAGGGTAGAGGATAGGATAGGATAGAGAATAGAATAGGATAGATGATAGGATAGGATAGGATAGAGAATAGGATAGGATATATGATATTATAGGATAGAGCAAGGATAGGACAGAGGATACGATATTATAGAGAATAGGATAGGATAGCGGAAAGGATAGGATAGAGGATAGGATAGGATAGAGGATAGGATAGGATAGAGGATAGGCTAGGATAGAGGATAAGATAGGATACAGGATAGGATAGGATAGAGGATAGGCTAGGATAGAGGATAGGATAGGATAGAGGATAGGATAGGATAGAGGATAGGATAGAGGATAGGATAGGATAGAGGATAGGATAGGATAGAGGATAGGATAGGGGATTGGATAGGATATAGGATAGGATATGAAAGAGGATAGGATAGGATAGCGGATAGGATAGGATACAGGATAGGATAGGATACAGGATAGTATAGGATAGAGGATAGGATAGGATAGAGGATAGGATAGGATAGAGGATAGGATAGGGTAGAGGATAGGATAGGATAGAGAATAGAATAGGATAGATGATAGGATAGGATAGGATAGAGAATAGGATAGGATATATGATATTATAGGATAGAGCAAGGATAGGACAGAGGATACGATATTATAGAGAATAGGATAGGATAGCGGAAAGGATAGGATAGAGGATAGGATAGGATAGAGGATAGGATAGGATAGAGGATAGGCTAGGATAGAGGATAAGATAGGATACAGGATAGGATAGGATAGAGGATAGGCTAGGATAGAGGATAGGATAGGATAGAGGATAGGATAGGATAGAGGATAGGATAGAGGATAGGATAGGATAGAGGATAGGATAGGGTAGAGGATAGGATAGGGGATTGGATAGGATATAGGATAGGATATGAAAGAGGATAGGATAGGATAGCGGATAGGATAGGATAGAGTATAGAATAGGATAGATGATAGGATAGGATAGGATAGAGAATAGGATAGGATAGAGGATGGGATAGGATAGAGGATAGGATAGGATAGAGGATAGGATAGGATAGAGGATAGGATAGGATAGAGGATAGGATAGGATAGAGGATAGGATAGGATAGAGGATAGGATAGGATAGCGGATAGGATAAGATAGAGTATAGAATAGGATAGATGATAGGATAGGATAGGATAGAGAATAGGATAGGATAGAGGATGGGATAGGATAGAGGATAGGATAGGATAGAGGATAGGATAGGGTAGAGGATAGGATAGGATAGAGAATAGAATAGGATAGATGATAGGATAGGATAGGATAGAGAATAGGATAGGATAGCGGATAGGATAGGATAGAGGATAGGATAGGATAGAGGATAGGATAGGATAGAGGATAGGATAGGATAGAGGATAGGATAGGATACAGGATAGGATAGGATAGCGGATAGGATAAGATAGAGTATAGAATAGGATAGATGATATTATGGGAAAGAGGATAGGATATGATAGAGTATACGATATTATAGAGGAGAGGATAGGATAGAGGATCGGATAGGATAGAGGATAGGATAGGATAGAGGATAGGATAGGATAAAGGATAGGCTAGGATAGAGGATAGGATAGGATAGAGGATAGGATAGGATAGAGGATAGGATAGGATAGAGGATAGCATAGGATACAGGATAGGATAGGATAGAGAATAGGATAGGATAGATGATATTATAGGATAGAGGATAGGATAGGATGGAGGATAGGATAGGATAGAGCATAAGGTAGGATAGTGGAAAGGATAGGACAGAGTATAGGATAGGATAGAGGATAGGATCGGATAGAGGATAGGATAGGATAGAGGATAGGATAGGGTAGAGGATAGGATAGGATAGAGGATAGGATAGGATAGAGGATAAGATATGATAGAGCATAGGATATAGGATTGGATAGGATAGAGGATAGGATACGATAGAGGATAGGATACGATAGATGATAGGATAGGATAGGATAGAGAATAGGATAGGATATATGATATTATAGGATAGAGCATAAGGTAGGATAGTGGAAAGGATAGGACAGAGTATAGGATAGGATAGAGGATAGGATCGGATAGAGGATAGGATAGGATAGAGGATAGGATATGATAGAGTATAGGATATAGGATTTGATAGGATAGAGGATAGGATACGATAGAGGATAGGATAGTATAGAGGAATGGATAGGATAGAGGATAGGATAGAGGATAGGATAGGATAGAGGATAGGATAGGATAGGATAGAGGATAGGATAGGATAAGAGGATAGGATAGGATAGAGGATAGGATAGGATAGAGGATAGGATAGGATAGAGGATAGGATAGGATGGAGGATAGGATAGGATAGAGCATAAGATAGGATAGTGGAAAGGATAGGACAGAGTATAGGATAGGATAGAGGATAGGATCGGATAAAGGATAGGATAGGATAGAGGATAAGATATGATAGAGCATAGGATATAGGATTGGATAGGATAGAGGATAGGATAGAGTATAGAATAGGATAGATGATAGGATAGGATAGGATAGAGAATAGGATAGGATAGAGGATGGGATAGGATAGAGGATAGGATAGGATAGAGGATAGGATAGGATATAGGATTGGATAGGATAGAGGATAGGATACGATAGAGGATAGGATACGATAGATGATAGGATAGGATAGGATAGAGAATAGGATAGGATATATGATATTATAGGATAGAGCATAAGGTAGGATAGTGGAAAGGATAGGACAGAGTATAGGATAGGATAGAGGATAGGATCGGATAGAGGATAGGATAGGATAGAGGATAGGATAGGATAGGATAGAGGATAGGATAGGATAAGAGGATAGGATAGGATAGAGGATAGGATAGGATAGAGGATAGGATAGGATAGAGGATAGGATAGGATGGAGGATAGGATAGGATAGAGCATAAGATAGGATAGTGGAAAGGATAGGACAGAGTATAGGATAGGATAGAGGATAGGATCGGATAAAGGATAGGATAGGATAGAGGATAAGATATGATAGAGCATAAGATATAGGATTGGATAGGATAGAGGATAGGATACGATAGAGGATAGGATACGATAGATGATAGGCTAGGATAGGATAGAGAATAGGATAGAATATATGACATTATAGGATAGAGCAAGGATAGGACAGAGGATACGATATTATAGAGGATAGGATAGGATAGCGGAAAGGATAGGATAGAGGATAGGATAGGATAGAGGATAGGATAGGATAGAGGATAGGATAGGATAGAGGATAGGATAGGATACAGGATAGGATAGGATAGAGGATAGGCTAGGATAGCGGATAGGATAGGATACAGGATAGGATAGGATAGAGGATAGGCTAGGATAGAGGATAGGATAGGATAGAGGATAGGATAGGATAGATGATAGGATAGGATACAGGATAGGATAGGATACAGGATAGTATACGATAGAGGATAGGATAGGATAGAGGATAGGATAGGATAGAGGATAGGATTGGGTAGAGGATAGGATAGGATAGAGAATAGGATAGGATAGAGGATAGGATAGAGGATAGGATAGGATAGAGGATAGGATAGGGGATTGGATAGGATATAGGATAGGATATGAAAGAGGATAGGATAGGATAGCGGATAGGATAGGATAGAGTATAGAATAGGATAGATGATAGGATAGGATAGGATAGAGAATAGGATAGGATATATGATATTATAGGATAGAGCAAGGATAGGACAGAGGATACGATATTATAGAGAATAGGATAGGATAGCGGAAAGGATAGGATAGAGGATAATGATAGGATAGAGGATAGGATAGGATAGAGAATAGGATAGGATAGATGATATTATAGGATAGTGGATAGGATAGGATGGAGGATAGGATAGGATAGAGCATAAGGTAGGATAGTGGAAAGGATAGGACAGAGTATAGGAGAGGATAGTGGATAGGATCGGATAGAGGATAGGATAGTATAGAGGAATGGATAGGATAGAGGATAGGATAGGATAGAGGATAGGATAGGATAGAGGATAGGATAGGATAGGATAGAGGATAGGATAGGATAGGATAGAGGATAGGATAGGATAAGAGGATAGGATAGGATAGAGGATAGGATAGGGGATTGGATAGGATATAGGATAGGATATGAAAGAGGATAGGATAGGATAGCGGATAGGATAGGATACAGGATAGGATAGGATACAGGATAGTATAGGATAGAGGATAGGATAGGATAGAGGATAGGATAGGATAGAGGATAGGATAGGGTAGAGGATAGGATAGGATAGAGAATAGAATAGGATAGATGATAGGATAGGATAGGATAGAGAATAGGATAGGATATATGATATTATAGGATAGAGCAAGGATAGGACAGAGGATACGATATTATAGAGAATAGGATAGGATAGCGGAAAGGATAGGATAGAGGATAGGATAGGATAGAGGATAGGATAGGATAGAGGATAGGCTAGGATAGAGGATAAGATAGGATACAGGATAGGATAGGATAGAGGATAGGCTAGGATAGAGGATAGGATAGGATAGAGGATAGGATAGGATAGAGGATAGGATAGAGGATAGGATAGGATAGAGGATAGGATAGGGTAGAGGATAGGATAGGGGATTGGATAGGATATAGGATAGGATATGAAAGAGGATAGGATAGGATAGCGGATAGGATAGGATAGAGTATAGAATAGGATAGATGATAGGATAGGATAGGATAGAGAATAGGATAGGATAGAGGATGGGATAGGATAGAGGATAGGATAGGATAGAGGATAGGATAGGATAGAGGATAGGATAGGATAGAGGATAGGATAGGATAGAGGATAGGATAGGATAGAGGATAGGATAGGATAGCGGATAGGATAAGATAGAGTATAGAATAGGATAGATGATAGGATAGGATAGGATAGAGAATAGGATAGGATAGAGGATGGGATAGGATAGAGGATAGGATAGGATAGAGGATAGGATAGGGTAGAGGATAGGATAGGATAGAGAATAGAATAGGATAGATGATAGGATAGGATAGGATAGAGAATAGGATAGGATAGCGGATAGGATAGGATAGAGTATAGAATAGGATAGATGATAGGATAGGATAGGATAGAGAATAGGATAGGATAGAGGATGGGATAGGATAGAGGATAGGATAGGATAGAGGATAGGATAGGGTAGAGGATAGGATAGGATAGAGAATAGAATAGGATAGATGATAGGATAGGATAGGATAGAGAATAGGATAGGATATATGATATGATAGGATAGAGCAAGGATAGGACAGAGGATACGATATTATAGAGAATAGGATAGGATAGCGGAAAGGATAGGATAGAGGATAGGATAGGATAGAGGATAGGATAGGATAGAGGATGGGATAGGATAGAGGATAGGATAGGATAGCGGATAGGATAGGATAGAGGATAGGATAGGATAGAGGATAGGATAGGATACAGGATAGGATAGGATAGCGGATAGGATAAGATAGAGTATAGAATAGGATAGATGATATTATGGGAAAGAGGATAGGATATGATAGAGTATACGATATTATAGAGGAGAGGATAGGATAGAGGATCGGATAGGATAGAGGATAGGATAGGATAGAGGATAGGATAGGATAAAGGATAGGCTAGGATAGAGGATAGGATAGGATAGAGGATAGGATAGGATAGAGGATAGGATAGGATAGAGGATAGCATAGGATACAGGATAGGATAGGATAGAGAATAGGATAGGATAGATGATATTATAGGATAGAGGATAGGATAGGATGGAGGATAGGATAGGATAGAGCATAAGGTAGGATAGTGGAAAGGATAGGACAGAGTATAGGATAGGATAGAGGATAGGATCGGATAGAGGATAGGATAGGATAGAGGATAGGATAGGGTAGAGGATAGGATAGGATAGAGGATAGGATAGGATAGAGGATAAGATATGATAGAGCATAGGATATAGGATTGGATAGGATAGAGGATAGGATACGATAGAGGATAGGATACGATAGATGATAGGATAGGATAGGATAGAGAATAGGATAGGATATATGATATTATAGGATAGAGCATAAGGTAGGATAGTGGAAAGGATAGGACAGAGTATAGGATAGGATAGAGGATAGGATCGGATAGAGGATAGGATAGGATAGAGGATAGGATATGATAGAGTATAGGATATAGGATTTGATAGGATAGAGGATAGGATACGATAGAGGATAGGATAGTATAGAGGAATGGATAGGATAGAGGATAGGATAGAGGATAGGATAGGATAGAGGATAGGATAGGATAGGATAGAGGATAGGATAGGATAAGAGGATAGGATAGGATAGAGGATAGGATAGGATAGAGGATAGGATAGGATAGAGGATAGGATAGGATGGAGGATAGGATAGGATAGAGCATAAGATAGGATAGTGGAAAGGATAGGACAGAGTATAGGATAGGATAGAGGATAGGATCGGATAAAGGATAGGATAGGATAGAGGATAAGATATGATAGAGCATAGGATATAGGATTGGATAGGATAGAGGATAGGATACGATAGAGGATAGGATACGATAGATGATAGGCTAGGATAGGATAGAGAATAGGATAGAATATATGACATTATAGGATAGAGCAAGGATAGGACAGAGGATACGATATTATAGAGGATAGGATAGGATAGCGGAAAGGATAGGATAGAGGATAGGATAGGATAGAGGATAGGATAGGATAGAGGATAGGATAGGATACAGGATAGGATAGGATAGAGGATAGGCTAGGATAGCGGATAGGATAGGATACAGGATAGGATAGGATAGAGGATAGGCTAGGATAGAGGATAGGATAGGATAGAGGATAGGATAGGATAGATGATAGGATAGGATACAGGATAGGATAGGATACAGGATAGTATACGATAGAGGATAGGATAGGATAGAGGATAGGATAGGATAGAGGATAGGATTGGGTAGAGGATAGGATAGGATAGAGAATAGGATAGGATAGAGGATAGGATAGAGGATAGGATAGGATAGAGGATAGGATAGGGGATTGGATAGGATATAGGATAGGATATGAAAGAGGATAGGATAGGATAGCGGATAGGATAGGATAGAGTATAGAATAGGATAGATGATAGGATAGGATAGGATAGAGAATAGGATAGGATATATGATATTATAGGATAGAGCAAGGATAGGACAGAGGATACGATATTATAGAGAATAGGATAGGATAGCGGAAAGGATAGGATAGAGGATAATGATAGGATAGAGGATAGGATAGGATAGAGAATAGGATAGGATAGATGATATTATAGGATAGAGGATAGGATAGGATGGAGGATAGGATAGGATA
This sequence comes from Halictus rubicundus, assembly GCF_050948215.1. Taxonomy (NCBI): domain Eukaryota; kingdom Metazoa; phylum Arthropoda; class Insecta; order Hymenoptera; family Halictidae; genus Halictus; species Halictus rubicundus. Next base: position 40,847 of record NW_027488953.1, on the reverse strand, counting down.
GAGCATAAGGTAGGATAGTGGAAAGGATAGGACAGAGTATAGGAGAGGATAGTGGATAGGATCGGATAGAGGATAGGATAGTATAGAGGAATGGATAGGATAGAGGATAGGATAGGATAGAGGATAGGATAGGATAGGATAGAGGATAGGATAGGATAGGATAGAGGATAGGATAGGATAAGAGGATAGGATAGGATAGAGGATAGGATAGGATAGAGGATAGGATAGGATAGAGGATAGGATAGGATGGAGGATAGGATAGGATAGAGCATAAGATAGGATAGTGGAATGGATAGGACAGAGTATAGGATAGGATAGATGATAGGATCGGATAAAGGATAGGATAGGATAGAGGATAAGATATGATAGAACATAGGATATAGGATTGGATAGGATAGAGGATAGGATACGATAGAGGATAGGATACGATAGATGATAGGATAGGATAGGATAGAGAATAGGATAGAATATATGACATTATAGGATAGAGCAAGGATAGGACAGAGGATACGATATTATAGAGGATAGGATAGGATAGCGGAAAGGATAGGATAGAGGATAGGATAGGATAGAGGATAGGATAGGATAGAGAATAGGATAGGATACAGGATAGGATAGGATAGAGGATAGGCTAGGATAAAGGATAGGATAGGATAGAGGATAGGATAGGATAGAGGATGGGATAGGATAGAGGATCGGATAGGATAGAGGATAGGATAGGATAGGATAGAGGATAGGATAGGATAGAGGATAGGATAGGATAGAGGATAGGATAGGATAGAGGATAGGATAGGATACAGGATAGGATAGGATAGAGGATAGGCTAGGATAAAGGATAGGATAGGATAGAGGATAGGATAGGACAGAGTATAGGAGAGGATAGAGGATAGGATCGGATAGAGGATAGGATAGTATAGAGGAATGGATAGGATAGAGGATAGGATAGGAGAGAGGATAGGATAGGGTAGAGGATCGGATAGGATAGAGGATAGGATAGGATAGAGGATAGGATAGAGGATAGGATAGGATAGAGGATAGGATAGGGGATTGGATAGGATATAGGATAGGATATGATAGAGGATAGGATAGGATAGAGGATAGGATAGGATACAGGATAGGATAGGATAGCGGATAGGATAAGATAGAGTATAGAATAGGATAGATGATATTATAGGATAAAGGATAGGATACGATAGAGGATAGGATAGTATAGAGGAATGGATAGGATAGAGGATAGGATAGGATAGAGGATAGGATAGGATAGGATAGAGGATAGGATAGGATAAGAGGATAGGATAGGATAGAGGATAGGATAGGATAGAGGATAGGATAGGATAGAGGATAGGATAGGATGGAGGATAGGATAGGATAGAGCATAAGATAGGATAGTGGAAAGGATAGGACAGAGTATAGGATAGGATAGAGGATAGGATCGGATAAAGGATAGGATAGGATAGTGGATAAGATATGATAGAGCATAGGATATAGGATTGGATAGGATAGAGGATAGGATACGATAGAGGATAGGATACGATAGATGATAGGATAGGATAGGATAGAGAATAGGATAGAATATATGACATTATAGGATAGAGCAAGGATAGGACAGAGGATACGATATTATAGAGGATAGGATAGGATAGCGGAAAGGATAGGATAGAGGATAGGATAGGATAGAGGATAGGATAGGATAGAGGATAGGATAGGATACAGGATAGGATAGGATAGAGGATAGGCTAGGATAGAGGATAGGATAGGATAGAGGATAGGATAGGATAGAGGATGGGATAGGATAGAGGATCGGATAGGATAGAGGATAGGATAGGATAGGATAGGATAGAGGATAGGAGAGGATAGAGGATAGAATAGGATACAGGATAGGATAGGATACAGGATAGTATAGGATAGAGGATAGGATAGGAGAGAGGATAGGATAGGATAGAGGATAGGATAGGGTAGAGGATCGGATAGGATAGAGGATAGGATAGGATAGAGGATAGGATAGAGGATAGGATAGGATAGAGGATAGGATAGGATAGAGGATAGGATAGGGGATTGGATAGGATATAGGATAGGTTATGATAGAGGATAGGATAGGATAGAGGATAGGATAGGATACAGGATAGGATAGGATAGCGGATAGGATAAGATAGAGTATAGAATAGGATAGATGATATTATAGGAAAGAGGATAGGATAGGATAGAGGATAGCATAGGATACAGGATAGGATAGGATAGAGAATAGGATAGGATACAGGATAGGATAGGATAGCGGATAGAATAAGATAGAGTATAGAATAGGATAGATGATATTATAGGAAAGAGGATAGGATATGATAGAGGATACGATATTATAGAGGAGAGGATAGGATAGAGGATCGGATAGGATAGAGGATAGGATAGGATAGAGGATAGGATAGGATAAAGGATAGGATAGGATAGAGGATAGGATAGGATAGAGGATAGGATAGGATAGAGGTTAGGATAGGATAGAGGATAGCATAGGATACAGGATAGGATAGGATAGAGAATAGGATAGGATAGATGATATTATAGGATAGAGGATAGGATAGGATGGAGGATAGGATAGGATAGAGCATAAGGTAGGATAGTGGAAAGGATAGGACAGAGTATAGGAGAGGATAGAGGATAGGATCGGATAGAGGATAGGATAGGATAGAGGATAGGATATGATAGAGTATAGGATATAGGATTGGATAGGATAGAGGATAGGATACGATAGAGGATAGGATAGTATAGAGGAATGGATAGGATAGAGGATAGGATAGGATAGAGGATAGGATAGGATAGGATAGAGCATAAGAGGATAGGATAGGATAGAGGATAGGATAGGATGGAGGATAGGATAGGATAGAGCACAAGATAGGATAGTGGAAAGGATAGGACAGAGTATAGGATAGGATAGAGGATAGGATCGGATAGAGGATAGGATACGATAGATGATAGGATAGGACAGGATAGAGAATAGGATAGAATATATAACATTATAGGATAGAGCAAGGATAGGACAGAGGATAGGATGGGATAGAGGATAGGCTAGGATAGAGGATAGGATAGGATAGAGGATAGGATAGGATAGAGGATGGGATAGGATAGAGGATCGGATAGGATAGAGGATAGGATAGGATAGAGGATAGGATAGGATAGAGGATAGGATAGGATAAGAGGATAGGATAGGATAGAGGATAGGATAGGAGAAAGGATAGGATAGGATAGAGGATATGATAGGATAGAAGATAGGATAGGATAGAGGATAGGATAGGATAGAGAATAGGATAGGATAGATGATATTATAGGATAGAGAATAGGATAGGATGGAGGATAGGAAAGGATAGAGGATAGGATAGGATACAGGATAGGATAGGATAGAGGATAGGATAGGATAGAGGATAGGATAGGATACAGGATAGGATAGGATATAGGATAGTATGGGATAGAGGATAGGATAGGATAGAGGATAGGATAGGATAGAGGATAGGATAGGGTAGAGGATAGGATAGGATAGAGGATAGGATAGGATAGAGGATAGGATAGAGGATAGGAGAGGATAGAGGATAGGATAGGATAGAGGATAGGCTAGGGGATTGGATAGGATATAGGATAGGATATGAAAGAGGATAGGATAGGATAGCGGATAGGATAGGATAGAGTATAGAATAGGATAGATGATAGGATAGGATAGGATAGAGAATAGGATAGGATATATGATATTATAGGATAGAGCAAGGATAGGACAGAGGATACGATATTATAGAGAATAGGATAGGATAGAGGATAGGATAGGATAGAGGATAGGATAGGATAGAGGATAGGATAGGATACAGGATAGGATAGGATAGCGGATAGGATAAGATAGAGTATAGAATAGGATAGATGATATTATAGGAAAGAGGATAGGATATGATAGAGGATACGATATTATAGAGGAGAGGATAGGATAGAGGATCGGATAGGATAGAGGATAGGATAGGATAGAGGATAGGATAGGATAAAGGATAGGATAGGATAGAGGATAGGATAGGATAGAGGATAGGATAGGATAGAGGATAGGATAGGATAGAGGATAGCATAGGATAGAGTATAGAATAGGATAGATGATAGGATAGGATAGGATAGAGAATAGGATAGGATATATGATATTATAGGATAGAGCAAGGATAGGACAGAGGATAGGATATTATAGAGAATAGGATAGGATAGCGGAAAGGATAGGATAGAGGATAGGATAGGATAGAGGATAGGATAGGAGAAAGGATTGGATAGGATATAGGATATGATAGGATAGAAGATAGGATAGGATAAAGGATAGGATAGGATAGAGAATAGGATAGGATAGATGATATTATAGGATAGAGGATAGGATAGGATGGAGGATAGGATAGGATAGAGCATAAGGTAGGATAGTGGAAAGGATAGGACAGAGTATAGGATAGGATAGAGGATAGGATCGGATAGAGGATAGGATAGGATAGAGGATAGGATATGATAGAGTATAGGATATAGGATTGGATAGGATAGAGGATAGGATACGATAGAGGATCGGATAGTATAGAGGAATGGATAGGATAGAGGATAGGATAGGATAGAGGATAGGATAGGATAGGATAGAGGATAGGATAGGATAGGATAAGAGGATAGGATAGGATAGAGGATAGGATAGGATAGAGGATAGGATAGGATGTAGGATAGGATAGGATAGAGGATAGGATAGGGGATTGGATAGGATATAGGATAGGATATGATAGAGGATAGGATAGGATAGCGGATAGGATAGGATAGAGTATAGAATAGGATAGATGATAGGATAGGATAGGATAGAGAATAGGATAGGATATATGATATTATAGGATAGAGCAAGGATAGGACAGAGGATACGATATTATAGAGAATAGGATAGGATAGCGGAAAGGATAGGATAGAGGATAGGATAGGATAGAGGATAGGATAGGATAGAGGATGGGATAGGATAGAGGATAGGATAGGATAGAGGATAGGATAGGATAGAGGATAGGATAGGATAGAGGATAGGATAGGATAGAGGATAGGATAGGATACAGGATAGGATAGGATAGCGGATATGATAAGATAGAGTATAGAATAGGATAGATGAGATTATAGGAAAGAGGATAGGATATGATAGAGGATACGATATTATAGAGGAGAGGATAGGATAGAGGATAGGATAGGATAGAGGATAGGATAGAGGATAGGATAGGATAGAGGATAGGATAGGATAAAGGATAGGATAGGATAGAGGATAGGATAGGATAGAGGATAGGATAGGATAGAGGATAGGATAGGATAGAGGATAGCATAGGATACAGGATAGGATAGGATAGTGGATAGGATAGGATAGAGGATACGATATAGGATTGGATAGGATAGAGAATAGGATACGATAGAGGATAGGATAGGATAGAGGATAGGCTAGGATAGAGGATAGGATAGGATAGAGGATAGGATAGGATAGAGGATAGGATAGGATAGAGGATAGGATAGGATAGAGGATAGGATAGGATACAGGATAGGATAGAGGATAGGCTAGGATAGAGGATAGGATAGGATAGAGGATAGGATAGGATAGAGCATAAGGTAGGATAGTGGAAAGGATAGGACAGAGTATAGGATAGGATAGAGGATAGGATCGGATAGAGGATAGGATAGGATAGAGGATAGGATATGATAGAGTATAGGATATAGGATTGGATAGGATAGAGGATAGGATACGATAGAGGATAGGATAGTATAGAGGAATGGATAGGATAGAGGATAGGATAGGATAGAGGATAGGATAGGATGGAGGATAGGATAGGATAGAGCATAAGATAGGATAGTGGAAAGGATAGGACAGAGTATAGGATAGGATAGAGGATAGGATCGGATAAAGGATAGGATAGAGGATAGGATACGATAGAGGATAGGATACGATAGATGATAGGATAGGATAGGATAGAGAATAGGATAGAATATATGACATTATAGGATAGAGCAAGGATAGGACAGAGGATACGATATTATAGAGGATAGGAAAGGATAGAGGATAGGATAGGATAGAGGATAGGATAGGATAGAGGATAGGATAGGATACAGGATAGGATAGGGTAGAGGATAGGCTAGGATAGAGGATAGGATAGGATAGAGGATAGGATAGGATAGAGGATGGGATAGGATAGAGGATCGGATAGGAGAGAGGATAGGATAGGATAGAGGATAGGATAGGATAGAGGATAGGATAGGATACAGGATAGGATAGGATAGAGGATAGGATAGGATAAAGGATAGGATAGGATAGAGGATAGGATAGGATAGAGGATAGGATAGGATAGAGGATAGGATAGGATAGAGGATAGCATAGGATACAGGATAGGATAGGATAGAGAATAGGATAGGATAGATGATATTATAGGATAGAGGATAGGATAGGATGGAGGATAGGATAGGATAGAGCATAAGGTAGGATAGTGGAAAGGATAGGACAGAGTATAGGATAGGATAGCGGAAAGGATAGGATAGAGGATAGGATAGGATAGAGGATAGGATAGGATAGAGGATGGGATAGGATAGAGGATAGGATAGGATAGAGGATAGGATAGGATAGAGGATAGGATAGGATACAGGATAGGATAGGATAGCGGATAGGATAAGATAGAGTATAGAATAGGATAGATGATATTATAGGAAAGAGGATAGGATATGATAGAGGATACGATATTATAGAGGAGAGGATAGGATAGAGGATCGAATAGGATAGAGGATAGGATAGGATAGAGGATAGGATAGGATAAAGGATAGGATAGGATAGAGGATAGGATAGGATAGACGATAGGATAGGATAGAGGATAGCATAGGATACAGGATAGGATAAGATAGAGAATAGGATAGGATAGATGATATTATAGGATAGAGGATAGGATAGGATAGAGGATAGGATAGGATAGAGGATAAGATAGGATACAGGATAGGATAGGATAGAGGATAGGATAGGATAGAGGATAGGATAGGATAGAGGATAGGATAGGATACAGGATACGATAGGATAGAGGATTGGATAGCATAGAGGATACGATATAGGATTGGATAGGATAGAGGATAGGATAGGATAGAGGATAGAATAGGATTGGATAGAGAATAGGATGGGATAGAGAATAGGATAGTATAGAGGATAAGATAGGATAGAGGATAGGATAGGATAGAGGATAGGATAGGATAGAGGATAGGATAGGATAGAGGATAGGATAGGGTAGAGGATAGGATAGGATAGAGGATAGGATAGGATAAAGGATATGATAGGATAGAGGATAGGATAGGATAGAGGATAGGATAGGATAGAGGATAGGATAGGATAGAGGATAGGATAGGATAGAGGATAGGATAGGATATAGGATAGGATCGGATAGAGGATAGGATAGGATAGGATAGAGGATAGGATAGGATACAGGATAGGATTGGATAGAGAATAGGATGGGATACAGGATAGCATAGGATAGAGTATAGGATAGGATAGAGAATAGGATAGGATAGATGATATGATAGGAAAGAGGATAGGATAGGATAGAGGATACGATATAGGATTGGATAGGATAGAGAATAGGATACGATAGAGGATAGTATAGGATTGGATAGACAATAGGATCGGATAGACGATAGGATAGGGTAGGATAGAGGATAGGATAGGATAGAGGATAGGATAGGATAGGATAGGATAGAGGATAGGATAGGATAGAGGATAGGATAGGATAGGATAGAGGATAGGATAGGATAGAGGATAGGATAGGATAGAGGATAGGATAGGATAGAGGATAGGATAGGATAGAGGATAGGATAGGATAGAGGATAGGATAGGATAGAGGATAGGATAGGATAGAGGATAGGATAGGATAGAGGATAGGATAGGATAGAGGATAGGATAGGATAGAGGTATAGGATAGGATACAGGATAGGATAGGATAGAGGATAGGATAGGATAGAGGTATAGGATAGGATAGAGGAGTGGATAGGATAGAGGATAGGATAGAGGATAGGATAGGATAGAGGATAGGATAGGATAGAGGATAGTATCGGATAGAGGATAGGATAGGATAGGATAGAGGATAGGATAGGATACAGGATAGGATAGGATAGGATAGGATAGGATAGAGGATAGGATAGGATAGGCTAGGATAGAGGATAGGATAGGATAGAGGATAGGATCGGATAGAGGATAGGATAGGATAAAGGATATGATAGGATAGAGGATAGGATAGGATAGAGGATAGGATAGGATAGAGGATAGGATAAGATACAGGATAGGATAGGATAGACGATAGGATAGGATAGAGGATACGATATAGGATTGGATTTGATAGAGAATAGGATACGATAGAGGTTAGTATAGGATTGGATAGACAATAGGATCGGATAGACGATATGATAGGATAGAGGATAGGATAGGATAGAGGATAGGATAGGATAGAGGATAGGATAGGATAGGATAGGATAGAGGATAGGATAGGATAGAGGATAGGATAGGATAGAGGATAGGATAGGATAGAGGATAGGATAGGATAGAGGATAGGATAGGATAGAGGTATAGGATAGGATACAGGATAGGATAGGATAGAGGATAGGATAGGATAGAGGAGTGGATAGGATAGGATAGGATAGAGGATAGGATAGGATACAGGATAGGATTGGATAGAGAATAGGATAGGATAGAGGATAGGATAAGATACAGGATAGGATAGGATAGACGATAGGATAGGATAGAGGATACGATATAGGATTGGATAGGATAGAGAATAGGATACGATAGAGGTTAGTATAGGATTGGATAGACAATAGGATCGGATAGACGATAGGATAGGATAGAGGATAGGATAGGATAGAGGATAGGATAGGATAGAGGATAGGATAGGATAGGATAGGATAGAGGATAGGATAGGATAGAGGATAGGATAGGATAGAGGATAGGATAGGATAGAGGATAGGATAGGATAGAGGATAGGATAGGATAGAGGTATAGGATAGGATACAGGATAGGATAGGATAGAGGATAGGATAGGATAGAGGAGTGGATAGGATAGAGGATAGGATAGAGGATATGATAGGATATAGGATAGGATCGGATAGAGGATAGGAGAGGATAGGATAGAGGATAGGATAGGATACAGGATAGGATTGGATAGAGAATAGGATGGGATAGAGGATAGCATAGGATAGAGTATAGGATAGGATAGAGAATAGGATAGGATAGATGATATGATAGGAAAGAGGATAGGATAGGATACAGGATACGATAGGATAGAGGATAGGATAGCATAGAGGTTACGATATAGGATTGGATAGGATAGAGGATAGAATAGGATTGGATAGAGAATAGGATGGGATAGAGAATAGGATAGTATAGAGGATAAGATAGGATAGAGGATAGGATAGGATAGAGGATAGGATAGGATAGAGGATAGGATAGGATACAGGATAGCATAGGATACAGGATAGGATAGGATAGAGGATAGGATAGGATAGAGGATACGATATAGGATTGGATAGGATAGAGGATAGAATAGGATTGGATAGAGAATAGGATGGGATAGAGAATAGGATAGTATAGAGGATAAGATAGGATAGAGGATAGGATAGGATAGAGGATAGGATAGGATAGAGGATAGGATAGGATACAGGATAGCATAGGATACAGGATAGGATAGGATAGAGGATAGGATAGGATAGAGGATACGATATAGGATTGGATAGGATAGAGAATAGGATACGATAGAGGATAGTATAGGATTGGATAGACAATAGGATCGGATAGACGAGAGGATGCGATAGAGGATAGGATAGGATAGAGGATAGGATAGGATAGGATAGGATAGAGGATAGGATAGGATAGAGGATAGGATAGGATAGAGGATAGGATAGGATAGAGGATAGGATAGGATAGAGGATAGGATAGGATAGAGGATAGGATAGGATAGAGGTATAGGATAGGATACAGGATAGGATAGGATAGAGGATATGATAGGATAGAGGAGTGGATAGGATAGAGGATAGGATAGAGGATAGGATAGGATAGAGGATAGGATAGGATATAGGATAGGATCGGATAGAGGATAGGATAGGATACAGGATAGAGGATAGGATAGGATACAGGATAGGATTGGATAGAGAATAGGATGGGATAGAGGATAGCATAGGATAGAGTATAGGATAGGATAGAGAATAGGATAGGATAGATGATATGATAGGAAAGAGGATAGGATATGATAGAGGATACGATATTATAGAGGATCGGATAGGATAGAGGATCGGGTAGGATAGAGGATAGGATAGGATAGAGGATAGGACAGGATAGAGGATAGGATAGGATAAGAGGATAGGATAGGATAGAGGATAGTATAGGATATAGGATAGGATCGGATAGAGATTAGGATAGGATAGGATAGAGGATAGGATAGGATACAGGATAGGATAGCATAGAGGATAGGATAGGATAGAGGATAGGATAGGATATAGGATAGGATAGGATAGAGGATATGATAGGATAGAGGAGTGGATAGGATAGAGGATAGGATAGAGGATAGGATAGAGGATAGGATAGGATAGAGGATAGGATAGGATATAGGATAGGATCGGATAGAGGATAGGATAGGATAGGATAGAGGATAGGATAGGATACAGGATAGGATTGGATAGAGAATAGGATGGGATAGAGGATAGCATAGGATAGTGTATAGGATAGGATAGAGAATAGGATAGGATAGAGGATAGGATAGGATACAGGATACGATAGGATAGAGGATAGGATAGCATAGAGGTTACGCTATAGGATTGGATAGGATAGAGGATAGAATAGGATTGGATAGAGAATAGGATGGGATAGAGAATAGGATAGTATAGAGGATAAGATAGGATAGAGGATAGGATAGGATAGAGGATAGGATAGGATAGAGGATAGGATAGGATACAGGATAGCATAGGATACAGGATAGGATAGGATAGAGGATAGGATAGGATAGAGGATACGATATAGGATTGGATAGGATAGAGAATAGGATACGATAGAGGATAGTATAGGATTGGATAGACAATAGCATCGGATAGACGATAGGATAGGATAGAGGATAGGATAGGATAGAGGATAGGATAGGATAGAGGATAGGATAGGATAGGATAGGATAGCGGAGAGGATAGGATAGAGGATAGGATAGGATAGGATAGGATAGAGGATAGGATAGGATAGAGGATAGGATAGGATAGAGGATAGGATAGGATAGAGGATGGGATAGGATACAGGATAGGATAGGATAGAGGATAGGATAGGATAGAGGAGTGGATATTATAGAGGATAGGATAGGATAGAGGATAGGATAGGGGATTGGATTGTATTGAAGATAGCAGACGATAAAGGATAGGATAGGATAGAGGATAGGATAGGATAGATTATAGGATAGCATAGAGGATAGGATAGCATAGGGTAGAGGATAGGATAGGGTAGAGGATAGGATAGGATAGAGGATAGGATAGGATAAAGGATATGATAGGATAGAGGATAGGATAGGATAGAGGATAGGATAGGATAGAGGAGAGGATAAGATACAGGATAGGATAGGATAGAGGATAGGATAGGATAGAGGATACGATATAGGATTGGATAGGATAGAGAATAGGATACGATAGAGGATAGTATAGGATTGGATAGACAATATAATCGGATAGACGATAGGATAGGGTAGAGGATAGGATAGGATAGAGGATAGGATAGGATAGAGGATAGGATAGGATAGAGGATAGGATAGGATAGAGGATAGGATAGGATAGAGGATAGGATACGATAGAGGTATAGGATAGGATACAGGATAGGATAGGATAGAGGATAGTATAGGATAGAGGAGTGGATAGGATGGAGGATAGGATAGAGGATAGGATAGGATAGAGGATAGGATAGAATAGAGAATAGGATAGGGTAAATTATATTTTAGGATAGGGGATACGATATTATAGAGGATAGGTTTGGATAGAGTATAGGATAGGATACAGGATAGGATAGGATAGAGGATAGGATAGGTTAGAGGAGTGGATAGGATAGAGGATAGGATAGGATAGAGGATAGGATAGGATAGAGGACAGGATAGGATAGAGAATTGGATAGGGTAAATTATATTATAGGTTAGGGGATACGATATTATAGAGGATAGGATAGGATAGAGGATCGGATAGGATAGAGGATAGGATAGGATAGAGGATAGGATAGGATAGGATAGGATAGAGGATAGGATAGGATAGAGGATAGGATAGGATAGAGGATAGGATAGGATAGAGGATAGGATAGGATAGAGGATAGGATAGGATAGAGGTATAGGATAGGATACAGGATAGGATAGGATAGAGGATATGATAGGATAGAGGAGTGGATAGGATACGATAGAGGATAGTATAGGGTTGGATAGAGAATAGGATGGGACAGAGGATAGGATAGGATACAGGATAGGATAGGATAGAGAACAGGATAGGATAGATGATATTATAGGAAAGAGAATAGGATATGATAGAGGATACGATATTATAGAGGATAGGATAGGATAGAGGATCGGATAGGATAGAGGATAGGATAGGATAGAGTATAGGTTATAGGATTGGATATGGTAGAGGATAGGATACGACAGAGGATAGGATAGGAAAGAGGATAGGATAGGATAGAGGATAGGATAGGATAGAGGATAGGATAGGATAGAGGATTGGATAGGATAGAGGATAGGATAGGATACAGGATAGGATAGGATAGAGGATAGGATAGGATAGAGGAGTGGATAGGATAGAGGATAGGATAGGATAGAGGATAGGATAGGGGATTGGATTGTAATGAAGATAGCAGACGATAGAGGATAGGATAGGATAGGATAGAGATTAGGATAGGATATATGATATTATAGGATGGAGCAAGGATAGGACAGAGGATACGATATTATAGAGGATAGGATAGGATGGCGGAAAGGATAGGATAGAGGATAGGATAGTATAGAGGATAGGATGTGATACAGGATAGGATAGGAGAGAGGATAGGATAGGATATAGGATAGGATCGGATAGAGGATAGGATAGGATAGAGGATAGGATAGGATACAGGATAGGATAGGATAGAGGATAGGATAGGATAGAGGATAGGATAGGATAGAGGATAGGATAGGATACAGGATACGATAGGATAGAGGATTGGATAGCATAGAGGATACGATGTAGGATTGGATAGGATAGAGGATAGGATAGGATAAGAGGATAGGATAGGATAGAGGATAGGATAGGATAGAGGATAGGATAGGGTAGAGGACAGGATCGGATAGAGGATAGGATAGGATAGAGGATGGGATAGGATACAGGATAGGATAGGATAGAGGATAGGATAGGATAGAGGAGTGGATATTATAGAGGATAGGATAGGATAGAGGATAGGATAGGGGATTGGATTGTATTGAAGATAGCAGACGAAAGAGGATAGGATAGGATAGAGGATAGGATAGGATAGAGGATAGGATAGTATAGAGGATAGGATGTGATACAGGATAGGATAGGAGAGAGGATAGGATAGGATATAAGATAGGATCGGATAGAGGATAGGATAGGATAGAGGATAGGATAGGATACAGGATAGGATAGGATAGAGGATAGGATAGGATAGAGGATAGGATCGGATAGAGGATAGGATAGGATAGAGGATGGGATAGGATACAGGATAGGATAGGATAGAGGATAGGATAGGATAGAGGATAGGATAGGATAGAGGAGTGGATAGGATAGAGGATAGGATAGGATAGAGGATAGGATAGGGGATTGGATTGTAATGAAGATAGCAGACGATAGAGGATAGGATAGGATAGGATAGAGATTAGGATAGGATATATGATATTACAGGATGGAGCAAGGATAGGACAGAGGATACGATATTATAGAGGATAGGATAGGATAGCGGAAAGGATAGGATAGAGGATAGGATAGTATAGAGGATAGGATGTGATACAGGATAGGATAGGAGAGAGGATAGGATAGGATATAGGATAGGATCGGATAGAGGATAGGATAGGATAGAGGATAGGATAGGATACAGGATAGGATAGGATAGAGGATAGGATAGGATAGAGGTTAGGATAGGATAGAGGATAGGATAGGATACAGGATACGATAGGATAGAGGATTGGATAGCATAGAGGATACGATATAGGATTGGATAGGATAGAGGATAGGATAGGATAAGAGGATAGGATAGGATAGAGGATAGGATAGGATAGAGGATAGGATAGGGTAGAGGACAGGATCGGATAGAGGATAGGATAGGATAGAGGATGGGATAGGATACAGGATAGGATAGGATAGAGGATAGGATAGGATAGAGGAGTGGATATTATAGAGGATAGGATAGGATAGAGGACAGGATAGGGGATTGGATTGTATTGAAGATAGCAGACGAAAGAGGATAGGATAGGATAGAGGATAGGATAGGATAGAGGATAGGATAGTATAGAGGATAGGATGTGATACAGGATAGGATAGGAGAGAGGATAGGATAGGATATAAGATAGGATCGGATAGAGGATAGGATAGGATAGAGGATAGGATAGGATACAGGATAGGATAGGATAGAGGATAGGATAGGATAGAGGATAGGATAGGATAGAGGATAGGATCGGATAGAGGATAGGATAGGATAGAGGATGGGATAGGATACAGGATAGGATAGGATAGAGGATAGGATAGGATAGAGGATAGGATAGGATAGAGGTATAGGATAGGATACAGGATAGGATAGGATAGAGGATAGGATAGGATAGAGGATAGGATAGGATAGGATAGAGGATAGGATAGAATAGAGAATAGGATAGGGTAAATTATATTTTATGATAGGGGATACGATATTATAGATGATAGGTTTGGATAGAGTATAGGATAGGATACAGGATAGGATAGGATAGAGGATAGGATAGGTTAGAGGAGTGGATAGGATAGAGGATAGGATAGGATAGAGGATAGGATAGGATAGAGGACAGGATAGGATAGAGAATAGGATAGGGTAAATTATATTATAGGTTAGGGGATACGATATTATAGAGGATAGGATAGGATAGAGGATCGGATAGGATAGAGGATAGGATAGGATAGAGGATAGGATAGGATAGAGGATAGGATAGGATAGAGGAGAGGATAGGATAGAGTATAGGATAGGATAAAGGATAGGATAGGATAGAGGATAGGATAGGATAGAGGATAGGATAGGATACAGGATAGGATAGGATAGAGGATAGGATAGGATAGAGGATACGATATACGATTGGATAGGATAGAGAATAGGATACGATAGAGGATAGTATAGGGTTGGATAGAGAATAGGATGGGACAGAGGATAGGATAGGATACAGGATAGGATAGGATAGAGAATAGGATAGGATAGATGATATTATAGGAAAGAGAATAGGATATGATAGAGGATACGATATTATAGAGGATAGGATAGGATAGAGGATCGGATAGGATAGAGGATAGGATAGGATAGAGGATAGGATAGGATAGAGGATAGGATAGGGTAGAGGACAGGATAGAGGATAGGATAGGGGATTGGATAGGATAGAAGATAGGAGACGATAGTGGATAGGATAGGATAGAGGATAGGATAGGATAGAGAATAGGATAGGATAGAGGATAGGAGGATAGGATAGAGGTTATAGGATTGGATATGGTAGAGGATAGGATACGACAGAGGATAGGATAGGAAAGAGGATAGGATAGGATAGAGGATAGGATAGGATAGAGGATAGGATAGAATAGAGGATTGGATAGGATAGAGGATAGGATAGGATACAGGATAGGATAGGATAGAGGATAGGATAGGATAGAGGAGTGGATAGGATAGAGGATAGGATAGGATAGAGGATAGGATAGGGGATTGGATTGTAATGAAGATAGCAGACGATAGAGGATAGGATAGGATAGGATAGAGAATAGGATAGGATATATGATATTATAGGATGGAGCAAGGATAGGACAGAGGATACGATATTATAGAGGATAGGATAGGATAGCGGAAAGGATAGGATAGAGGATAGGATAGTATAGAGGATAGGATGTGATACAGGATAGGATAGGAGAGAGGATAGGATAGGATATAGGATAGGATCGGATAGAGGATAGGATAGGATAGAGGATAGGATAGGATACAGGATAGGATAGGATAGAGGATAGGATAGGATAGAGGATAGGATAGGATAGAGGATAGGATAGGATAGAGGATAGGATAGGATACAGGATACGATAGGATAGAGGATTGGATAGCATAGAGGATACGATATAGGATAGGATTGGATAAGAGGATAGGATAGGATAGAGGATAGGATAGGATAGAGGATAGGATAGGATAGAGGATAGGATAGGATAGAGGATAGGATAGGATACAGGATACGATAGGATAGAGGATTGGATAGCATAGAGGATACGATATAGGATTGGATAGGATAGAGGATAGGATAGGATAGAGGATAGGATAGGATAGAGGAGAGGATAAGATACAGGATAGGATAGGATAGAGGATAGGATAGGATAGAGGATACGATATAGGATTGGATAGGATAGAGAATAGGATACGATAGAGGATAGTATAGGATTGGATAGACAATATAATCGGATAGACGATAGGATAGGGTAGAGGATAGGATAGGATAGAGGATAGGATAGGATAGAGGATAGGATAGGATAGAGGATAGGATAGGATAGAGGATAGGATAGGATAGAGGATAGGATAGGATAGAGGATAGGATAGGATAGAGGTATAGGATAGGATACAGGATAGGATAGGATAGAGGATAGTATAGGATAGAGGAGTGGATAGGATAGAGGATAGGATAGGATAGAGGATAGGATAGAATAGAGAATAGAATAGGGTAAATTATATTTTAGGATAGGGGATTCGATATTATAGATGATAGGTTTGGATAGAGTATAGGATAGGATACAGGATAGGATAGGATAGAGGATAGGATAGGTTAGAGGAGTGGATAGGATAGAGGATAGGATAGGATAGAGGATAGGATAGGATAGAGGACAGGATAGGATAGAGAATAGGATAGGGTAAATTATATTATAGGTTAGGGGATACGATATTATAGAGGATAGGATAGGATAGCGGATCGGATAGGATAGAGGATAGGATAGGATAGAGGATAGGATAGGATAGAGGATAGGATAGGATAGAGGAGAGGATAGGATAGAGTATAGGATAGGATAAAGGATAGGATAGGATAGAGGATAGGATAGGATAGAGGATAGGATAGGATACAGGATAGGATAGGATAGAGGATAGGATAGGATAGAGGATACGATATACGATTGGATAGGATAGAGAATAGGATACGATAGAGGATAGTATAGGGTTGGATAGAGAATAGGATGGGACAGAGGATAGGATAAGATACAGGATAGGATAGGATAGAGAATAGGATAGGATAGATGATATTATAGGAAAGAGAATAGGATGTGATAGAGGATACGATAATATAGAGGATAGGATAGGATAGAGGATCGGATAGGATAGAGGATAGGATAGGATAGAGGATAGGATAGGATAGAGGATAGGATAGGATAGAGGAGAGGATAGGATAGAGTATAGGATAGGATAAAGGATAGGATAGGATAGAGGATCGGATAGGATAGAGGATAGGAGAGGATAGAGGATAGGATAGGATAGAGGATACGATAGGGTAGAGGACAGGATAGAGGATAGGATAGGGGATTGGATAGGATAGAAGATAGGAGACGATAGTGGATAGGATAGGATAGAGGATAGGATAGGATAGAGAATAGGATAGGATAGAGATAGGTTATAGGATTGGATATGGTAGAGGATAGGATACGACAGAGGATAGGATAGGAAAGAGGATAGGATAGGATTGAGGATAGGATAGGATAGAGGATAGGATAGGATAGAGGATTGGATAGGATAGAGGATAGGATAGGATACAGGATAGGATAGGATAGAGGATAGGATAGGATAGAGGAGTGGATAGGATAGAGGATAGGATAGGATAGAGGATAGGATAGGGGATTGGATTGTAATGAAGATAGCAGACGATAGAGGATAGGATAGGATAGGAGAGAGGATAGGATAGGATATAGGATAGGATCGGATAGAGGATAGGATAGGATAGAGGATAGGATAGGATACAGGATAGGATAGGATAGAGGATAGGATAGGATAGAGGATAGGATAGGATAGAGGATAGGATAGGATACAGGATACGATAGGATAGAGGATTGGATAGCATAGAGGATACGATATAGGATTGGACCTATCCATCCTAATAGAGGATAGGATAGGATAGAGGATAGGATAGGATAGAGGATAGGATAGGATACAGGATACGATAGGATAGAGGATTGGATAGCATAGAGGATACGATATAGGATTGGATAGGATAGAGGATAGGATAGGATAGAGGATAGGATAGTATAGAGGATAGGATGTGATACAGGATAGGATAGGATAGAGGATAGGATAGGATAGAGGATAGGATCGGATAGAGGATAGGATAGGATAGAGGATGGGATAGGATACAGGATAGGATAGGATAGAGGATAGGATAGGATTGAGGAGTGGATATTATAGAGGATAGGATAGGATAGAGGATAGGATAGGGGATTGGATTGTATTGAAGATAGCAGACGATAGAGGATAGGATAGGATAGAGGATAGGATAGGATAGATTATAGGATAGCATAGAGGATAGGATAGCATAGGGTAGAGGATAGGATAGGGTAGAGGATAGGATAGGATAGAGGATAGGATAGGATAAAGGATATGATAGGATAGAGGATAGGATAGGATAGAGGATAGGATAGGATAGAGGAGAGGATAAGATACAGGATAGGATAGGATAGAGGATAGGATAGGATAGAGGATACGATATAGGATTGGATAGGATAGAGAATAGGATACGATAGAGGATAGTATAGGATTGGATAGACAATATAATCGGATAGACGATAGGATAGGGTAGAGGATAGGATAGGATAGAGGATAGGATAGGATAGAGGATAGGATAGGATAGAGGATAGGATAGGATAGAGGATAGGATAGGATAGAGGATAGGATAGGATAGAGGATAGGATAGGATAGAGGTATAGGATAGGATACAGGATAGGATAGGATAGAGGATAGTATAGGATAGAGGAGTGGATAGGATAGAGGATAGGATAGAGGATAGGATAGGATAGAGGTATAGGATAGGATACAGGATAGGATAGGATAGAGGATAGTATAGGATAGAGGAGTGGATAGGATAGAGGATAGGATAGGATAGAGGATAGGATAGAATAGAGAATAGAATAGGGTAAATTATATTTTAGGATAGGGGATACGATATAATAGATGATAGGTTTGAATAGAGTATAGGATAGGATACAGGATAGGATAGGATAGAGGATAGGATAGGTTAGAGGAGTGGATAGGATAGAGGATAGGATAGGATAGAGGATAGGATAGGATAGAGGACAGGATAGGATAGAGAATAGGATAGGGTAAATTATATTATAGGTTAGGGGATACGATATTATAGAGGATAGGATAGGATAGAGGATCGGATAGGATAGAGGATAGGATAGGATAGAGGATAGGATAGGATACAGGATAGGATAGGATAGAGGATAGGATAGGATAGAGGATACGATATACGATTGGATATGATAGAAAATAGGATACGATAGAGGATAGTATAGGGTTGGATAGAGAATAGGATGGGACAGAGGATAGGATAGGATACAGGATAGGATAGGATAGAGAATAGGATAGGATAGATGATATTATAGGAAAGAGAATAGGATATGATAGAGGATACGATAATATAGAGGATAGGATAGGATAGAGGATCGGATAGGATAGAGGATAGGAGAGGATAGAGGATAGGATAGGATAGAGGATACGATAGGGTAGAGGACAGGATAGAGGATAGGATAGGGGATTGGATAGGATAGAAGATAGGAGACGATAGTGGATAGGATAGGATAGAGGATAGGATAGGATAGAGAATAGGATAGGATAGAGTATAGGTTATAGGATTGGATATGGTAGAGGATAGGATACGACAGAGGATAGGATAGGAAAGAGGATAGGATAGGATAGAGGATAGGATAGGATAGAGGATAGGATAGGATAGAGGATTGGATAGGATAGAGGATAGGATATGATACAGGATAGGATAGGATACAGGATAGGATAGGATAGAGGATAGGATAGGATAGAGGAGTGGATAGGATAGAGGATAGGATAGGATAGAGGATATAATAGGGGATTGGATTGTAATGAAGATAGCAGACGATAGAGGATAGGATAGGATAGGATAGAGAATAGGATAGGATATATGATATTATAGGATGGAGCAAGGATAGGACAGAGGATACGATATTATAGAGGATAGGATAGGATAGCGGAAAGGATAGGATAGAGGATAGGATAGTATAGAGGATAGGATGTGATACAGGATAGGATAGGAGAGAGGATAGGATATGATATAGGATAGGATCGGATAGAGGATAGGATAGGATACAGGATAGGATAGGATAGAGGATAGGATAGGATAGAGGATAGGATAGGATACAGGATACGATAGGATAGAGGATTGGATAGCATAGAGGATACGATATAGGATTGGATAGGATAGAGGATAGGATACGATAGAGGATAGGATAGGATTGGATAGGATAGAGGATACTATATAGGATTGGATAGGATAGAGAATAGGATACGATAGAGGATAGGATAGGATTTGATAGGATAGAGGATACTATATAGGATTGGATAGGATAGAGAATAGGATACGATAGAGGATAGGATAGGATTGGATAGAGAATAGGATGCGATACAGGATAGGATAGGATAGAGTATAGGATAGGATAGAGAATAGGATAGGATAGATGATATTATAGGAAAGAGGATAGGATATGATAGAGGATACGATATTATAGAGGATAGGATAGGATAGAGGATCGGATAGGATACAGGATAGGATAGGATAGAGGATAGGATAGCATAGAGGATACGATATAGGATTGGATAGGATAGAGAATAGGATACGATAGAGGATAGGATAGGATTGGATAGAGAATAGGATGGGATAGAGGATAGGATAGGGTAGAGGATAGGATAGGATAGAGAATAGGATAGGATAGATGATATTATAGGAAAGAGAAGAGGATATGATAGAGGATACGATATTATAGAGGATAGGATAGGATAGAGGATCGGATAGGATAGAGGATAGGATAGGATAGAGGATAGGATAGGATAGAGGATAGGATAGGATAGAGGATAGGATAGGATAGAGGATAGGATAGGATAGAGGATAGGATAGGATAGAGTATAGGTTATAGGATTGGATAGGGTAGAGGATAGGATGCGACAGAGGATAGGGTAGGATTGAGGATAGGATAGGAAAGAGGATAGGATAGGATAGAGGATAGGATAGGATAGAGGATAGGATAGGTTAGGGGATAGGATAGGATAGAGGATAGGATAGGATAGAGGATAGGATAGGATAAGAGGATAGGATAGGATAGAGGATAGGATAGGATAGCGGAAAGGATAGGATAGAGGATAGGATAGGATAGAGGATAGGATAGGATAAAGGATACGATAGGATAGAGGATAGGATAGGATACAGGATAGGATAGGATAAAGGATAGGATAGGATACAGGATAGGATAGGATAGAGGATAGGATAGGATAGAGGATACGATATACGATTGGATAGTATAGAGAATAGGATACGATAGAGGATAGTATAGGATTGGATAGAGAATAGGATCGGATAGAGAATAGGATAGGATAGAGGATAGGATAGGATAGAGGATAGGATAGGATAGAGGATAGGATAGGATAGGATAGGATAGAGGATAGGATAGGATACAGGATAGGATAGGATTGGATAGAGAATAGGATGGGATAGAAGATAGGATCAGATAGAGGATAGGATAGGATAGAGAATAGGATAGGATAGATGATATTATAGGAAAGAGGATAGGATATGATAGAGGATACGATATTATAGAGGATAGGATAGGATAGAGGATCGGTTAGGATAGAGGATAGGATAGGATAGAGGATAGGATAGGATAGAGGATAGGATAGGATAGAGGATAGGATAGGATACAGGATAGGATAGGATAGAGGATAGGATAGGATAGAGGATACGATATAGGATTGGATAGGATACGATAGAGGATAGTATAGGATTGGATAGACAATAGGATCGGATAGAGGATAGGATAGGATAGCGGAGAGGATAGGATAGAGGATAGGATAGGATAGAGGATAGGATCGGATAGAGGATAGGATCGGATAGAGGATAGGATAGGATAGAGGATAGGATAGGATACAGGATAGGATAGGATAGAGGATAGGATAGAATAGAGGAGTGGATATTATAGAGGATAGGATAGGATAGAGGATAGGATAGGGGATTGGATTGTATTGAAGATAGCAGACGATAGAGGATAGGATAGGATAGAGGATAGGATAGGATAGAGGATAGGATAGGATAGAGGATAGGATAGGATAGATTATAGGATAGCATAGAGGATAGGATAGGATAGGATAGAGGATAGGATAGGATAGAGGATAGGATAGGATAGAGGATAGGATAGGATAGAGGATAGGATAGGATAGAGGATACGATATAGGATTGGATAGGATAGAGAATAGGATACGATAGAGGATAGTATAGGATTGGATAGACAATAGGATCGGATAGAGGATAGGATAGGATAGAGGATAGGATAGGATAGGATAGAGGATAGGATAGGATAGAGGATAGGATAGGATAGGATAGGATAGAGGATAGGATAGGATAGAGGATAGGATAGGATAGAGGATAGGATAGGATAGAGGATAGGATAGGATAGAGGATAGGATAGGATAGAGGTATAGGATAGGATACAGGATAGGATAGGATAGAGGATAGGATAGGATAGAGGAGTGGATAGGATAGAGGATAGGATAGGATAGAGGATAGGATAGGATAGAGGATAGGATAGGATAGAGAATAGGATAGGGTAAATTATATTATAGGTTAGGGGATACGATATTATAGAGGATAGGATAGGATAGAGCATCGGATAGGATAGAGGATAGGATAGGATAGGATAGAGGATAGGATAGGATAGAGGATCGGATAGGATAGAGGATAGGATAGGATAGAGGATAGGATAGGATAGGATAGGATAGAGGATAGGATAGGATAGGATACAGGATAGGTTAGGATTGGATAGAGAATAGGATGGGAAAGAGGATAGGATAGGATAGAGGATAGGATAGGATAGAGAATAGGATAGGATAGATGATATTATAGGAAAGAGGATAGGATATGATAGAGGATACGATATTATAGAGGATAGGATAGGATAGAGGATCGGTTAGGATAGAGGATAAGGTAGGATAGAGGATAGGATAGGATAGAGGATAGGATAGGATATAGGATAGGATAGGATAGAGGATAGGATAGGATAGAGGATACTATATAGGATTGGATAGGATAGAGAATAGGATACGATAGGATTGGATAGAGAATAGGATGCGATACAGGATAGGATAGGATAGAGTATAGGATAGGATAGAGAATAGGATAGGATAGAGGATAGGATAGGATAAGAGGATAGGATAGGATAGAGGATAGGATAGGATATAGGATAGGATCGGATAGAGGATAGGATAGGATAGAGGATAGGATAGGATAGAGGATTGGATAGGATAGGGGATAGCATAGGATAGAGGATAGGATAGGATAAGAGGATAGGATAGGATAGAGGATAGGATAGGATAGAGGATAGGATCGGATAGAGGATAGGATAGGATATGATAGAGGATAGGATCGGATAGAGGATAGGATAGGATAGGATAGAGGATAGGATAGGATACAGGATAGGATTGGATAGAGGATAGGATAGGATAGAGGCTAGGATAGGATACAGGATACGATAGGATAGAGGATAGGATAGCATAGAGGTTACGATATAGGATTTGATAGGATAGAGGATAGGATAGGATAGAGGATAGGATAGGATAGAGGAGTGGATAGGATAGAGGATAGGATAGGATAGAGGATAGGATAGGATAGAGGATAGGATAGGATAGAGGATAGGATAGGATAGAGGATAGGATAGGATAGAGGATAGGATAGGATAGAGGATAGGATAGGATAGGATAGAGGATAGGATAGGGTAGAGGATAGGATAGGATAGAGGATAGGATAGGATAGAGGATAGGATAGGATAGAGGATAGGATAGGATCGAGGATAGGATAGGATACAGGATAGGATAGGATAGAGGATAGGATAGGATAGAGGATACGATATTGGATTGGATAGGATAGAGAATAGGATACGATAGAGGATAGTATAGGATTGGATAGACAATAGGATCGGATAGAGGATAGGATAGGATAGAGGATAGGATAGGATAGAGGATAGGATAGGATACAGGATAGGATAGGATAGAGGATAGGATATGATAGAGGATAGGATAGGATAGAGGATAGGATAGGATAGAGGATAGGATAGGATAGAGGATAGGATAGGATAGAGGATAGGATAGGATAGAGGATAGGATAGGATAGAGGATAGGATAGGATAGAGGATAGCATAGGATAGGATAGGATAGGATAGAGGATAGGATAGGATAGAGGATAGGATAGGATTGGATAGACAATAGGATCGGATAGAGGATAGGATAGGATAGAGGATAGGATAGTATAGAGGAAAGGATAGGATAGAGGATAGGATAGGATAGAGGATAGGATAGGATAGGATAGAGGATAGGATAGGATAAGAGGATAGGATAGGATAGAGGATAGGATAGGATAGAGGATAGGATAGGATAGAGGATAGGATAGGATGGAGAATAGGATCGGATAGAGTATAGGTTATAGGATTGGATAGGGTAGAGGATAGGATACGACAGAGGATAGGGTAGGATTGAGGATAGGATAGGAAAGAGGATAGGATAGGATAGAGGATTGGATAGGATAGAAGATAGGATAGGTTAGGGGATAGGATAGGATAGAGGATAGGATAGGATAGAGGATAGGATAGGATAAGAGGATAGGATAGGATAGAGGATAGGATAGGATAGCGGAAAGGATAGGACAGAGGATAGGATAGGATAGAGGATAGGATAGGATAAAGGATAGGATAGGATAGAGGATAGGATAGGATAGAGGATAGGATAGGATAGAGGATACGATATACGATTGGATAGGATAGAGAATAGGATACAATAGAGGATAGTATAGGGTTGGATAGAGAATAGGATCGGATAGAGGATAGGATAGGATAGAGGATAGGATAGGATAGAGGATAGGATAGGATAGGATAGGATAGAGGATAGGATAGGATAGGATACAGGATAGGATAGGATTGGATAGAGAATAGGATGGGAAAGAGGATAGGATAGGATAGAGGATAGGATAGGATAGAGAATAGGATAGGATAGATGATATTATAGGAAAGAGGATAGGATATGATAGAGGATACGATATTATAGAGGATAGGATAGGATAGAGGATCGGTTAGGATAGAGGATAAGATAGGATAGAGGATAGGATAGGATAGAGGATAGGATAGGATATAGGATAGGATAGGATAGAGGATAGGATAGGATAGAGGATACTATATAGGATTGGATAAGATAGAGAATAGGATACGATAGAGGATAGGATAGGATTGGATAGAGAATAGGATGCGATACAGGATAGGATAGGATAGAGTATAGGATAGGATAGAGAATAGGATAGGATAGAGGATAGGATAGGATAAGAGGATAGGATAGGATAGAGGATAGGATAGGATATAGGATAGGATCGGATAGAGGATAGGATAGGATAGGATAGGATACAGGATAGGATTCGATAGAGGATAGGATAGGATAGAGGATAGGATAGGATAGAGGATTGGATAGGATAGAGGATAGGATAGGATAGAGGATAGGATAGGATAAGAGGATAGGATAGGATAGAGGATAGGATAGGATAGAGGATAGGATCGGAGAGAGGATAGGATAGGATACAGGATAGGATTGGATAGAGGATAGGATAGGATAGAGGATAGGATAGGATACAGGATACGATAGGATAGAGGATAGGATAGCATAGAGGATAGGATAGCATAGAGGTTACGATATAGGATTTGATAGGATAGAGGATAGGATAGGATAGAGGATAGGATAGGATAGAAGAGTGGATAGGATAGGATAGAGGATAGGATAGGATAGAAGAGTGGATAGGATAGAGGATAGGATAGGATAGAGGATAGGATAGGATCGAGGATAGGACAGGATACAGGATAGGATAGGATAGAGGATAGGATAGGATAGAGGATACGATATTGGATTGGATAGGATAGAGAATAGGATACGATAGAGGATAGTATAGGATTGGATAGACAATAGGATCGGATAGAGGATAGGATAGGATAGAGGATAGGATAGGATAGAGGATAGGATAGGATAGAGGATAGGATAGGATAGAGGATAGGATAGGATAGAGGATAGGATAGGATAGAGGATAGGATAGGATAGAGGATAGGATAGGATAGAGGATAGGATAGGATAGGATAGGATAGGATAGAGGATAGGATAGGATAGAGGATAGGATAGGATTGGATAGACAATAGGATCGGATAGAGGATAGGATAGGATAGAGGATAGGATAGTATAGAGGAAAGGATAGGATAGAGGATAGGATAGGATAGAGGATAGGATAGGATAGGATAGAGGATAGGATAGGATAAGAGGATAGGATAGGATAAAGGAGAGGATAGGATAGAGGATAGGATAGGATAGAGGATAGGATAGGATGGAGGATAAGTTAGGATAGTGGAAAGGATAGGACAGAGAATAGGATAGGATAGAGGATAGGATAGGATACAGGATAGGATAGGATAGAGGATACGATATAGGATTGGATAGGATAGAGAATAGGATACGATAGAGGATAGTATAGGATTGGATAGACAATAGGATCGGATAGAGGATAGGATAGGAGAGAGGATAGGATAGGATAGAGGATAAGATAGGATAGGATAGGATAAAGGATAGGATAGGACGGAGGATAGGATAGGATAGAGGATAGGATAGGATAGAGGATATGATAGGATAGAGGATAGGATAGGATAGAGGATTGGATAGGATAGAGGATAGGATAGGATAGGATAGGATAGGATAGAGGATAGGATAGGATAGAGGATAGGATAGGATAGAGGATAGGATAGGATAGAGGATAGGATAGGATAGAGGATAGGATAGGATAGAGGATAGGATAGGATAGAGGATAGGATAGGATAGAGGATAGGATAGGATAGAGGATAGGATAGGATAGAGGATAGGATAGGATAGAGGATAGGATAGGATAGAGGATAGGATAGGATAGAGGATAGGATAGGATAGAGGATAGGATAGGATAGAGGATAGGATAGGATAGAGAATAGGATAGGATAGGATAGGATAGGATAGAGGATAGGATAGGATAGATGATAGGATAGGATTGGATAGACAATAGGATCGGATAGAGGATAGGATAGGATAGAGGATAGGATAGTATAGAGGAAAGGATAGGATAGAGGATAGGATAGGATAGAGGATATGATAGGATAGGATAGAGGATAGGATAGGGTAGAGGATAGGATAGGATAGAGGATAGGATAGGATAGAGGATAGGATGGGATAGAGGATAGGATAGGATCGAGGATAGGATAGGATACAGGATAGGATAGGATAGAGGATAGGATAGGATAGAGGATACGATATTGGATTGGATAGGATAGAGAATAGGATACGATAGAGGATAGTATAGGATTGGATAGACAATAGGATCGGATAGAGGATAGGATAGGATAGAGGATAGGATAGGATAGAGGATAGGATAGGATAGAGGATAGGATAGGATAGAGGATAGGATAGGATAGAGGATAGGATAGGATAGAGGATAGGATAGGATAGAGGATAGGATAGGATAGGATAGGATAGGATAGGATAGGATAGAGGATAGGATAGGATAGAGGATAGGATAGGATTGGATAGACAATAGGATCGGATAGAGGATAGGATAGGATAGAGGATAGGATAGTATAGAGGAAAGGATAGGATAGAGGATAGGATAGGATAGAGGATAGGATAGGATAGGATAGAGGATAGGATAGGATAACAGGATAGGATAGGATAGAGGATAGGATAGGATAGAGGATAGGATAGGATAGAGGATAGGATAGGATAGAGGATAGGATAGGATGGAGAATAGGATCGGATAGAGTATAGGTTATAGGATTGGATAGGGTAGAGGATAGGATACGACCGAGGATAGGGTAGGATTGAGGATAGGATAGGAAAGAGGATAGGATAGGATAGAGGATTGGATAGGATAGAAGATAGGATAGGTTAGTGGATAGGATAGGATAGAGGATAGGATAGGATAGAGGATAGGATAGGATAAGAGGATAGGATAGGATAGAGGATAGGATAGGATAGAGGATAAGATAGGATAGAGGATACGATAGGATAGAGGATAGGATAGGATATAGGATAGGATAGGATAGAGGATAGGATAGGATAGAGGATACTATGTAGGATTGGATAAGATAGAGAATAGGATACGATAGAGGATAGGATAGGATTGGATAGAGAATAGGATGCGATACAGGATAGGATAGGATAGAGTATAGGATAGGATAGAGAATAGGATAGGATAGAGGATAGGATAGGATATAGGATAGGATCGGATAGAGGATAGGATATGATAGGATAGGATACAGGATAGGAATCGATAGAGGATAGGATAGGATAGAGGATAGGATAGGATAGAGGATTGGATAGGATAGAGGATAGGATATGATAGAGGATAGGATAGGATAAGAGGATAGGATAGGATAGAGGATAGGATAGGATAGAGGATAGGATCGGATAGAGGATAGGATAGGATAGGATAGAGGATAGGATAGGATACAGGATAGGATTGGATAGAGGATAGGATAGGATAGAGGATAGGATAGAATACAGGATACGATAGGATAGAGGATAGGATAGCATAGAGGTTACGATATAGGATTTGATAGGATAGAGGATAGGATAGGATAGAGGATAGGATAGGATAGAGGAGTGGATAGGATAGAGGATAGGATAGGATAGAGGATAGGATAGGATAGAGGATAGGATAGGATAGAGGATAGGATAGGATAGAGGATAGGATAGGATAGAGGATAGGATAGGATAGAGGATAGGATAGGATAGAGGATAGGATAGGATAGAGGATAGGATAGGATAGGATAGGATAGGATAGAGGATAGGATAGGATAGAGGATAGGATAGGATTGGATAGACAATAGGATCGGATAGAGGATAGGATAGGATAGAGGATAGGATAGTATAGAGGAAAGGATAGGATAGAGGATAGGATAGGATAGAGGATAGGATAGGATAGGATAGAGGATAGGATAGGATAAGAGGATAGGATAGGATAAAGGAGAGGATAGGATAGAGGATAGGATAGGATAGAGGATAGGATAGGATGGAGGATAAGTTAGGATAGTGGAAAGGATAGGACAGAGAATAGGATAGGATAGAGGATAGGATAGGATACAGGATAGGATAGGATAGAGGATACGATATAGGATTGGATAGGATAGAGAATAGGATACGATAGAGGATAGTATAGGATTGGATAGACAATAGGATCGGATAGAGGATAGGATAGGAGAGAGGATAGGATAGGATAGAGGATAAGATAGGATAGGATAGGATAAAGGATAGGATAGGACGGAGGATAGGATAGGATAGAGGATAGGATAGGATAGAGGATATGATAGGATAGAGGATAGGATAGGATAGAGGATTGGATAGGATAGAGGATAGGATAGGATAGGATAGGATAGGATAGAGGATAGGATAGGATAGAGGATAGGATAGGATAGAGGATAGGATAGGATAGAGGATAGGATAGGATAGAGGATAGGATAGGATAGAGGATAGGATAGGATAGAGGATAGGATAGGATAGAGGATAGGATAGGATAGAGGATAGGATAGGATAGAGGATAGGATAGGATAGAGGATAGGATAGGATAGAGGATAGGATAGGATAGAGGATAGGATAGGATAGAGGATAGGATAGGATAGAGAATAGGATAGGATAGGATAGGATAGGATAGAGGATAGGATAGGATAGATGATAGGATAGGATTGGATAGACAATAGGATCGGATAGAGGATAGGATAGGATAGAGGATAGGATAGTATAGAGGAAAGGATAGGATAGAGGATAGGATAGGATAGAGGATATGATAGGATAGGATAGAGGATAGGATAGGGTAGAGGATAGGATAGGATAGAGGATAGGATAGGATAGAGGATAGGATGGGATAGAGGATAGGATAGGATCGAGGATAGGATAGGATACAGGATAGGATAGGATAGAGGATAGGATAGGATAGAGGATACGATATTGGATTGGATAGGATAGAGAATAGGATACGATAGAGGATAGTATAGGATTGGATAGACAATAGGATCGGATAGAGGATAGGATAGGATAGAGGATAGGATAGGATAGAGGATAGGATAGGATAGAGGATAGGATAGGATAGAGGATAGGATAGGATAGAGGATAGGATAGGATAGAGGATAGGATAGGATAGAGGATAGGATAGGATAGGATAGGATAGGATAGGATAGGATAGAGGATAGGATAGGATAGAGGATAGGATAGGATTGGATAGACAATAGGATCGGATAGAGGATAGGATAGGATAGAGGATAGGATAGTATAGAGGAAAGGATAGGATAGAGGATAGGATAGGATAGAGGATAGGATAGGATAGGATAGAGGATAGGATAGGATAACAGGATAGGATAGGATAGAGGATAGGATAGGATAGAGGATAGGATAGGATAGAGGATAGGATAGGATAGAGGATAGGATAGGATGGAGAATAGGATCGGATAGAGTATAGGTTATAGGATTGGATAGGGTAGAGGATAGGATACGACCGAGGATAGGGTAGGATTGAGGATAGGATAGGAAAGAGGATAGGATAGGATAGAGGATTGGATAGGATAGAAGATAGGATAGGTTAGTGGATAGGATAGGATAGAGGATAGGATAGGATAGAGGATAGGATAGGATAAGAGGATAGGATAGGATAGAGGATAGGATAGGATAGAGGATAAGATAGGATAGAGGATACGATAGGATAGAGGATAGGATAGGATATAGGATAGGATAGGATAGAGGATAGGATAGGATAGAGGATACTATGTAGGATTGGATAAGATAGAGAATAGGATACGATAGAGGATAGGATAGGATTGGATAGAGAATAGGATGCGATACAGGATAGGATAGGATAGAGTATAGGATAGGATAGAGAATAGGATAGGATAGAGGATAGGATAGGATAAGAGGATAGGATAGGATAGAGGATAGGATAGGATATAGGATAGGATCGGATAGAGGATAGGATATGATAGGATAGGATACAGGATAGGAATCGATAGAGGATAGGATAGGATAGAGGATAGGATAGGATAGAGGATTGGATAGGATAGAGGATAGGATATGATAGAGGATAGGATAGGATAAGAGGATAGGATAGGATAGAGGATAGGATAGGATAGAGGATAGGATCGGATAGAGGATAGGATAGGATAGGATAGAGGATAGGATAGGATACAGGATAGGATTGGATAGAGGATAGGATAGGATAGAGGATAGGATAGAATACAGGATACGATAGGATAGAGGATAGGATAGCATAGAGGTTACGATATAGGATTTGATAGGATAGAGGATAGGATAGGATAGAGGATAGGATAGGATAGAGGAGTGGATAGGATAGAGGATAGGATAGGATAGAGGATAGGATAGGATAGAGGATAGGATAGGATAGAGGATAGGATAGGATAGAGGATAGGATAGGATAGAGGATAGGATAGGATAGAGGATAGGATAGGATAGGATAGGATAGAGGATAGGATAGGGTAGAGGATAGGATAGGATAGAGGATAGGATAGGATAGAGGATAGGATAGGATAGAGGATAGGATAGGATCGAGGATAGGATAGGATACAGGATAGGATAGGATAGAGGATTGGATAGGATAGAGGATAGGATAGGATAGAGGATAGGATCGGATAGAGGATAGGATAGGATAGGATAGAGGATAGGATAGGATACAGGATAGGATTGGATAGAGGATAGGATAGGATAGAGGATAGGATAGGATACAGGATACGATAGGATAGAGGATAGGATAGAGGATAGGATAGGATAGAGGATAGGATAGGATGGAGGATAAGTTAGGATAGTGGAAAGGATAGGACAGAGAATAGGATAGGATAGAGGATAGGATAGGATAGAGGTTAGGATAGGATACAGGATAGGATAGGATAGAGGATACGATATAGGATTGGATAGGATAGAGAATAGGATACGATAGAGGATAGTATAGGATTGGATAGACAATAGGATCGGATAGAGGATAGGATAGGAGAGAGGATAGGATAGGATAGAGGAT
The DNA here is from genome assembly GCF_050948215.1 of Halictus rubicundus. NCBI lineage: Eukaryota > Metazoa > Arthropoda > Insecta > Hymenoptera > Halictidae > Halictus > Halictus rubicundus. Next base: position 8,265 of record NW_027488953.1, on the reverse strand, counting down.
AAGATAGGATAGGATAGGATAAAGGATAGGATAGGATGGAGGATAGGATAGGATAGAGGATAGGATAGGATAGAGGATATGATAGGATAGAGGATAGGATAGGATAGAGGATTGGATAGGATAGAGGATAGGATAGGATAGGATAGGATAGGATAGAGGATAGGATAGGATAGAGGATAGGATAGGATAGAGGATAGGATAGGATAGAGGATAGGATAGGATAGAGGATAGGATAGGATAGAGGATAGGATAGGATAGAGGATAGGATAGGATAGAGGATAGGATAGGATAGAGGATAGGATAGGATAGGATAGAGGATAGGATAGGGTAGAGGATAGGATAGGATAGAGGATAGGATAGGATAGAGGATAGGATAGGATCGAGGATAGGATAGGATACAGGATAGGATAGGATAGAGGATAGGATAGAGGATAGGATAGGATAAAGGATAGGATAGGATAGAGGATAGGATAGGATAGAGGATAGGATAGGATAGAGGATACGATATAGGATTGGATAGGATAGAGAATAGGATACGATAGAGGATAGGATAGGATTGGAGAGAGAATAGGACGGGATAGAGGATAGGATAGGATAGAGTATAGGATAGGATAGAGAATAGGATAGGATAGATGATATTATAGGAAAGAGGATAGGATATGATAGAGGATACGATATTATAGTGGATCGGATAGGATAGAGGATCGGATAGGATAGAGGATAGAATAGGATAGAAGATAGGATAGGACAGAGGATAGGATAGGATAAGAGGATAGGATAGGATAGAGGATAGGATAGGAGAAAGGATAAGATAGGATAGAGGATAGGATAGGATAGAGGATAGGATAGGATAGAGGATAGGATAGGATAGAGCATAAGGTAGGATAGTGGAAAGGATAGGACAGATTATAGGATAGGATAGAGGATAGGATCGGATAGAGGATAGGATAGGGTAGAGGATAGGATATGATAGATGATAGGATAGGATACGATAGAGAATAGGATAGAATATATGATATTATAGGATAGAGCAAGGATAGGACAGAGGATACGATATTATAGAGGATAGGATAGGATAGCGGAAAGGATAGGATAGAAGATAGGATAGGATAGAGGATCGGATAGGATAGAGGATAGGATAGGATAGAGGATAGGATAGGATAGAGGATAGGATAGGATAGAGGATAGGATAGGATAGAGGATAGGATAGGATAGAGGATAGGATAGGATAGAGGATAGGATAGGATAGAGGATAGGATAGGATAGAGGATAGGATAGGATAGAGGATAGGATAGGATAGAGGATAGGATAGGATAGGATAGAGGATAGGATAGGGTAGAGGATAGGATAGGATAGAGGATAGGATAGGATAGAGGATAGGATAGGATAGAGGATAGGATAGGATCGAGGATAGGATAGGATACAGGATATGATAGGATAGAGGATAGGATAGGATAAAGGATAGGATAGGATAGAGGATAGGATAGGATAGAGGATAGGATAGGATAGAGGATACGATATAGGATTGGATAGGATAGAGTATAGGATAGGATAGAGAATAGGATAGGATAGATGATATTATAGGAAAGAGGATAGGATATGATAGAGGATACGATATTATAGTGGATCGGATAGGATAGAGGATCGGATAGGATAGAGGATAGAATAGGATAGGGGATAGGATAGGATAGAGGATAGGATAGGAGAAAGGATAAGATAGGATAGAGGATAGGATAGGATAGAGGATAGGATAGGATAGAGGATAGGATAGGATAGAGGATAGGATAGGATAGAGAATAGGATAGGGTATATGATATTATAGGATAGAGGATAGGATAGGATGGAGGATAGGATAGGATAGAGCATAAGGTAGGATAGTGGAAAGGATAGGACAGATTATAGGATAGGATAGAGGATAGGATTGGATAGAGGATAGGATAGGATAGAGGATAGGATATGATAGATGATAGGATAGGATAGGATAGAGAATAGGATAGAATATATGATATTATAGGATAGAGCAAGGATAGGACAGAGGATACGATATTATAGAGGATAGGATAGGATAGCGGAAAGGATAGGATAGAGGATAGGATAGGACAGAGGATAGGATAGGATAGAGGATAGGATAGGATAGAGGATAGGATACGATAGAGGATAGGATAGGATAGAGGATAGGATAGGATAGAGGATAGGATAGAGGATAGGATGGGATAGGGGATAGGCTAGGATAGAGGATAGGATAGGATAGTGGATAGGATAGGATAGAGGATAGGATAGAATTGAGGATAGGATAGGATAGAGGATAGGATAGGATAGAGGATAGGATAGGATAGGATAGGATAGAGGATAGGATAGGGTAGAGGATAGGATAGGATAGAGGATAGGATAGGATAGAGGATAGGATTGGATAGAGGATAGGATAGCATCGAGGATAGGATAGGATACAGGATAGGATAGGATAGAGGATAGGATAGGATAGAGGATACGATAGAGGATTGGATAGGATAGAGAATAGGATACGATAGAGGATAGTATAGGATTGGATAGACAATAGGATCGGATAGAGGATAGGATAGGATAGAGGATAGGATAGGATAGAGGATAGGATAGGATAGAGGATACGATATAGGATTGGATAGGATAGAGAATAGGATACGATAGAGGATAGTATAGGATTGGATAGACAATAGGATCGGATAGAGGATAGGATAGGATAGAGGATAGGATAGTATAGAGGAAAGGATAGGATAGAGGATAGGATAGGATAGAGGATAGGATAGGATAGGATAGAGGATAGGATAGGATAAGAGGATAGGATAGGATAGAGGATAGGATAGGATAGAGGATAGGATAGGATAGGATAGAGGATAGGATAGGATAAGAGGATAGGATAGGATAGAGGATAGGATAGGATAGAGGATACGATATAGGATTGGATAGGATAGAGAATAGGATACGATAGAGGATAGTATAGGATTGGATAGACAATAGGATCGGATAGAGGATAGGATAGGAGAGAGGATAGGATAGGATAGAGGATAAGATAGGATAGGATAGGATAGGATAGAGGATAGGATAGGATAGGATAGAGGATAGGATAGGATAGAGGATAGGATAGGATAGGATAGGATAGAGGATAGGATAGGATAGAGGATAGGATAGGATAGAGGATAGGATAGGATAGGATAGGATAGAGGATAGGACAGGATAGAGGATAGGATACGATAGAGGATAAGGATAGGATAGAGGATAGGATAGAGGATAGGATATGATAGAGGATAGGATAGGATAGAGGATAGGATAGGATAGAGGATAGGATAGGATAGAGTATAGGATAGGATAGAGGATAGAATAGGATAGAGGATGGGATAGGATGGAGAATAGGATAGGATAGAGGATAGGATAGGATAGAGGATAGGATAGGATAGAGGATAGGATAGGATAGAGGATAGGATAGGATAGAGGATAGGATAGGATAGAGGATAGGATAGGATAGAGGATAGGATAGGATAGAGGATAGGATAGGATAGAGGATAGGATAGGATAGAGGATAGGATAGGATAGAGGATAGGATAGGATAGAGGATAGGATAGGATAGAGGATAGGATAGGATAGAGGATAGGATAGGATAGGATAGGATAGAGGATAGGACAGGATAGAGGATAGGATACGATAGAGGATAAGGATAGGATAGAGGATAGGATAGGATAGAGGATAGGATATGATAGAGGATAGGATAGGATAGAGGATAGGATAGGATAGAGGATAGGATAGGATAGAGGATAGGATACGATAGAGGATAAGGATAGGATAGAGGATAGGATAGGATAGAGGATAGGATATGATAGAGGATAGGATAGGATAGAGGATAGGATAGGATAGAGGATAGGATACGATAGAGGATAAGGATAGGATAGAGGATAGGATAGGATAGAGAATAGGATATGATAGAGGATAGGATAGGATAGAGGATAGGATAGGATAGAGGATAGGATAGGATAGAGGATAGGATAGGATAGAGAATAGGATGGGATAGAGGATAGGATAGGATAGAGGATAGGATAGGATAGAGGATAGGATACGATAGAGGATGGGATAGGATAGAGGATAGGATAGGATAGAGGATAGGATAGGATAGAGGATAGGATAGGATAGAGGATAGGATAGGATAGAGGATAGGATAGGATAGAGGATAGGATACGATAGAGGATAAGGGTAGGATAGAGGATAGGATAGGATAGAGGATAGGATAGGATAGAGGATAGGATAGGATAGAGGATAGGATACGATAGAGGATAGGATAGGATAGAGGATAGGATAGGATAGAGGATAGGATAGGATAGAGGACAGGATACGATAGAGGATAGGATAGGATAGAGGATACGATATAGGATTTAATAGGATAGAGGATAGGATACGATAATGGATAGGATAGGATAGAGGATAGGATATAGGATTGGATAGGATAGCGGATAGGATAGGATAGGGGATTGGATAGGATAGAGAATAGGATATAGGATTGGATAGGATAGAGGATAGAATAGGATAGAGGATAGGATAGGATAGAGAATAGGATATAGGATTGGATAGGATAGCGGATAGGATAGGATAGAGGATTGGATAGGATAGGGGATAGGATAGGATAGAGGATAGGATAGGATAGAGAATAGGATATAGGATTGGATAGGATAGAGGATAGAATAGGATAGAGGATAGGATAGGATAGAGGATAGGATATGATACAGGATAGGATAGGATAGAGGATAGGATAGGATAGAGGATAGGATAGGATACAGGATAGGATAGGATAGAGGATAGTATATGATAGAGGATAGGATAGGATAGAGGATAGGATAGGATAGAGAATAGGATGGGATAGAGGATAGGATAGGATAGAGGATAGGATACGATAGAGGATAGGATAGGATGGAGGATGGGATAGGATAGAGGATAGGATAGGATAGAGGATAGGATAGGATAGAGGATAGGATAGGATAGAGGATAGGATAGGATAGAGGAAGGGTAGGATAGAGGATAGGATAGGATAGAGGATAGGATAGGATAGAGAATAGGATAGGATAGAGGAAAGTATAGGATAGAGGATAGGATAGGATAGAGGATAGGATAGGATAGAGGATGGGATAGGATAGAGGAAAATATAGGATAGAGGATAGGATAGGATAGAGGATAGGATAGGATAGAGGATAGGATAGGATAGAGGATAGGATAGGATAGAGGATAGGATAGGATAGAGGATAATATAGGATAGAGGATAGGATAGGATAGAGGATAGGATAGGATAGAGGATAGGATAGGATAGAGGATAGGATAGGATAGAGGATAGGATAGGATAGAGGATAGGATAGGATAGAGGATAGGATAGGATAGAGGATAGGATAGGATAGAGGATAGGATAGGATAGGATAGAGGATAGGATAGGGTAGAGGATAGGATAGGATAGAGGATAGGATAGGATAGAGGATAGGATAGGATAGAGGATAGGATAGGATCGAGGATAGGATAGGATACAGGATATGATAGGATAGAGGATAGGATAGGATAAAGGATAGGATAGGATAGAGGATAGGATAGGATAGAGGATAGGATAGGATAGAGGATACGATATAGGATTGGATAGGATAGAGTATAGGATAGGATAGAGAATAGGATAGGATAGATGATATTATAGGAAAGAGGATAGGATATGATAGAGGATACGATATTATAGTGGATCGGATAGGATAGAGGATCGGATAGGATAGAGGATAGAATAGGATAGGGGATAGGATAGGATAGAGGATAGGATAGGAGAAAGGATAAGATAGGATAGAGGATAGGATAGGATAGAGGATAGGATAGGATAGAGGATAGGATAGGATAGAGGATAGGATAGGATAGAGAATAGGATAGGGTATATGATATTATAGGATAGAGGATAGGATAGGATGGAGGATAGGATAGGATAGAGCATAAGGTAGGATAGTGGAAAGGATAGGACAGATTATAGGATAGGATAGAGGATAGGATTGGATAGAGGATAGGATAGGATAGAGGATAGGATATGATAGATGATAGGATAGGATAGGATAGAGAATAGGATAGAATATATGATATTATAGGATAGAGCAAGGATAGGACAGAGGATACGATATTATAGAGGATAGGATAGGATAGCGGAAAGGATAGGATAGAGGATAGGATAGGACAGAGGATAGGATAGGATAGAGGATAGGATAGGATAGAGGATAGGATACGATAGAGGATAGGATAGGATAGAGGATAGGATAGGATAGAGGATAGGATAGAGGATAGGATGGGATAGGGGATAGGCTAGGATAGAGGATAGGATAGGATAGTGGATAGGATAGGATAGAGGATAGGATAGAATTGAGGATAGGATAGGATAGAGGATAGGATAGGATAGAGGATAGGATAGGATAGGATAGGATAGAGGATAGGATAGGGTAGAGGATAGGATAGGATAGAGGATAGGATAGGATAGAGGATAGGATTGGATAGAGGATAGGATAGCATCGAGGATAGGATAGGATACAGGATAGGATAGGATAGAGGATAGGATAGGATAGAGGATACGATAGAGGATTGGATAGGATAGAGAATAGGATACGATAGAGGATAGTATAGGATTGGATAGACAATAGGATCGGATAGAGGATAGGATAGGATAGAGGATAGGATAGGATAGAGGATAGGATAGGATAGAGGATACGATATAGGATTGGATAGGATAGAGAATAGGATACGATAGAGGATAGTATAGGATTGGATAGACAATAGGATCGGATAGAGGATAGGATAGGATAGAGGATAGGATAGTATAGAGGAAAGGATAGGATAGAGGATAGGATAGGATAGAGGATAGGATAGGATAGGATAGAGGATAGGATAGGATAAGAGGATAGGATAGGATAGAGGATAGGATAGGATAGAGGATAGGATAGGATAGGATAGAGGATAGGATAGGATAAGAGGATAGGATAGGATAGAGGATAGGATAGGATAGAGGATACGATATAGGATTGGATAGGATAGAGAATAGGATACGATAGAGGATAGTATAGGATTGGATAGACAATAGGATCGGATAGAGGATAGGATAGGAGAGAGGATAGGATAGGATAGAGGATAAGATAGGATAGGATAGGATAGGATAGAGGATAGGATAGGATAGGATAGAGGATAGGATAGGATAGAGGATAGGATAGGATAGGATAGGATAGAGGATAGGATAGGATAGAGGATAGGATAGGATAGAGGATAGGATAGGATAGGATAGGATAGAGGATAGGACAGGATAGAGGATAGGATACGATAGAGGATAAGGATAGGATAGAGGATAGGATAGAGGATAGGATATGATAGAGGATAGGATAGGATAGAGGATAGGATAGGATAGAGGATAGGATAGGATAGAGTATAGGATAGGATAGAGGATAGAATAGGATAGAGGATGGGATAGGATGGAGAATAGGATAGGATAGAGGATAGGATAGGATAGAGGATAGGATAGGATAGAGGATAGGATAGGATAGAGGATAGGATAGGATAGAGGATAGGATAGGATAGAGGATAGGATAGGATAGAGGATAGGATAGGATAGAGGATAGGATAGGATAGAGGATAGGATAGGATAGAGGATAGGATAGGATAGAGGATAGGATAGGATAGAGGATAGGATAGGATAGAGGATAGGATAGGATAGGATAGGATAGAGGATAGGACAGGATAGAGGATAGGATACGATAGAGGATAAGGATAGGATAGAGGATAGGATAGGATAGAGGATAGGATATGATAGAGGATAGGATAGGATAGAGGATAGGATAGGATAGAGGATAGGATAGGATAGAGGATAGGATACGATAGAGGATAAGGATAGGATAGAGGATAGGATAGGATAGAGGATAGGATATGATAGAGGATAGGATAGGATAGAGGATAGGATAGGATAGAGGATAGGATACGATAGAGGATAAGGATAGGATAGAGGATAGGATAGGATAGAGAATAGGATATGATAGAGGATAGGATAGGATAGAGGATAGGATAGGATAGAGGATAGGATAGGATAGAGGATAGGATAGGATAGAGAATAGGATGGGATAGAGGATAGGATAGGATAGAGGATAGGATAGGATAGAGGATAGGATACGATAGAGGATGGGATAGGATAGAGGATAGGATAGGATAGAGGATAGGATAGGATAGAGGATAGGATAGGATAGAGGATAGGATAGGATA